>NW_008655345.1:101545-119436 GCF_000695815.1 Acanthisitta chloris | reverse complement strand
CCAAGTGCAAGGTGCTGCACCTGGGTTGGGACAGCCCCCAGTATCAATCCAGGCTGGGGGATGAGCAGATGGAGAGCAGCCCTGCTGAGAAGGACTTGGGGGTGCTGGTGGATGAGAGACTGGATGTGAGCCAGCAATGTGTGTTTGCAGCCCAGAAATCCAATCATATCCTGGGCTGTTTCAAAAGCACCATCTGCAGCAGGTTGAGAGAGGGGATTCTTCCCCTTTGCTCTGGCAAGGCCCCACCTGGAGCATTGCACCCAACTCTGGGACCTCCAGCATAGGAAGTACATTGACATGTTAGAGTGAGTCCACCAAGGAGGCCACCAGGATGATTAGAGGGACAGGGCACCTCTCCTACAAGGAAAGGCTGATAGAACTGGGATTGTTCAGCCTGGAAAAGAAAAAGCTTAGGGGTGACATAACTAAGGCCTCCAGTACCTGAAGGGAGCCTCCAAGAAAGATGGGGAGAGACTTTTTACAAGGGCAAGTAGTGATGGGACAAGGGGAATGGCTTGAAAAAGGGCAGGTTTAGATTAGATATTAGGAAGAAATTCTTTACTGTGCAGGTGGTGAGGCACTGGAACAGGTTGGCCAGAGAAGCTGTGGATGCCTCATCCCTGGAGGTGTTCAAGGACTGTTTGGATGAGGCTCTGAGCAGCCTGGTCTAGTGAAAGGTGCAGGGATGTTTGAACTATATGACCTTTAAGGTCCCTTCCAACCAAAACCATTCTGTGATTCTATGAAATTTTATATGGGTCTTGTTCTGGTCTCTGTTTGCTCTCTGGATCAAATGACGCATACGGATGGAAATCTTTCACATATGATGACATTTTTCAAATGCATGTGAAATTCTTCAGCTCACATATGATGACATTTTTCAAATGCACGTGAAATTATTCAGTGGTCTCATTTAAATTCACAGATGAGGCTATACATGGAACAGCATGTCTGTTCTTGCTAACTACACCTAATTGAGATGGAAAAGTTGCTGGATGCTTGGATGTTTTGCCATGCTTACAGGTAACCCACCTCAGGTTGTCCACCCAAGTGAAAATACAGTGCAAACATGGCTCTGCAGGCAGCCAGATCTCTGGTTTAGAACTGCAAACTTGCTACCTGCAGTGAGCACGGAAGAGACCTGAAGTCTCTGGTTTAGAACTGCAAACTTGCTATCTGCAGTGAGCACAGAAGAGACCTGAAATATTTGTTGGGTAATATGAATATTAAATGTAATCACTAAAACCAGCTATATAAACACATGGTAGTCCAACAGCTTTAACAGGCACTTCTCCAATCCTACTCAAGCACATGAAAATGCAGACTCAATTGTATAAACCAAGCCCCCACACAATAATACATAATTGGTGATGTATTGTGACAAGGCAGTTAACAAAGTGGAAGGATGAACATCTGTCTCCTGCATATGGGTTGGCAGGTACAGTGAAGACTTGGAGTACCTGAAGGTTTATAGAAAACTTGCAGAATACTAACTGTGTAAAACCTCTCACAAGTCCTATTTCTAAAACTGGACTTTTCCCCTCTTTTTCTAGAAGGATAAACTGATCAAGGAGGACAAGGTGGTTTATGGTATGCCTGTCTGGCAGTACAGGGTATTTATATTCTGATCACAGAATGGAAATTATTATGATTTAAAGTTAAGATGCCTAGAAGTAAGGACTGGAAGGCCCATAGGGAAAACAGTGAAGGAATGTAAAAAGAGAAGCTGCCATTCTAACAAGAAATATTTCATTTAAAAATAAATATATTACATTTGGTTGTGCTGTATAGTCAATTATTAGAAGACCTAAAATCAACTTGTGATAAAGAAGCATTCTGCGTTATTTATTTTGTTTTATTTTTCCACTTCTGACATTGCAGAAATAAATGCTTATTTAAAAAGAGAGAGAGAGATATTTTAAGAAATTACTCTCAAATTTGCCTGGAATGATATCCAAATATTTCAATAGAAAACAGAAAACAACGTCTTCCTCCCTTTTTGACAATGTTAATATTAATTCTGTCTTTCATATGTGCATACAGTAGAAGAAAGTTCCTGGTGAGTCAAAGATTATATTTAAAATTAAGAGAAACACTTGTGAGGCCTTTGAGGGAAGAGATAGTAAACTTAATGAAATAGTAATTTACTTTGTTGGGCAGAATGTTTGTTCTCATGCTTGAATATTATTGCAACCTTTGAAAAACTCACATGAGAAAGATTTAAAATTAGAGAAATTACAGACTCTCTACAAATAATCTAAACATCGCCCACAAGTACTGAATAGATAATAACTTTGTACCCTTTGTCACTCTTCTGCTGAGCCTTAAGTTTTCAGGTGAAACATGAGATAGGGGAGGAGATTTTCTTAGGAACATGAGCACTGGAAAATTCTCTCTGGCAATAAGCTATTCAGCACTTCTACTTTAGTTCATCTTCAGTTCACACTAGAACTGCAGAAAGGTGAGCTTGGGGGAAAACATTCTACTTCTGCTCACATACATCAGGTTTCAAAAGTTTGTTGTTCTTAAAGGAATGAGATCAGAGTAGCTGAGTGATGGCCATAAATATCTAAAACATCTATAACTTGTCTAAATAAAAGTAGCTTAAGCTATGAAAGGCAACAGCCATTTAAACCCTTAATTTCTTCTCCCCATATATAGAATTAGAGCCATGCATAGCCAAATTGATCTGCACTTGCCTGTGCACAGGATTTCCACTGCAATGCTATAGGTCAAGCCACGGGAGGATGCATATTGCTATTTGGTAAAACCACTGGAATATTTCCAGAGCAGGATTATCCCAGCACCCTGATTCTGAGCGATAATAGATGCCTGCGAAGAACAATGGGAGTTTGAGCAGTACAAACCTATTTGTTTTCAAGTGGGTCATAGATGGATTTTATTTATTTAATTATTTTTATGGTAGGATAGCACAGGAATATGGACCATCTAGGTGCTAGTTGCTATGGTAACCATAAAATCACATTCTCCAAAACCTTTCTATTTAATTATATACATCACTGACTAGCTAGTGGAGTAAATTTCATTTTTTTTCTTTACAACTCCAGATTGAAAAGGAAAAGAGGCATTTTCATTGCAATTTAACCTTTTCTTTGTCACTGATATTCTTGGGAAGATAATTTTTCCCTTTTTACAGGCATTTTTTTGCTGATGTTCCATCCAGTTTTATTGATATCATAAATTATTGTATTGGGCTGTAGTGCTACACAGTTAAGGGTTAGAGGTTTGTCATTGTTTCTGTGTATTTATAGCCTAATTCTCCAGACTACTCCTTGATATACATGATTTGTTCCCAACCTGCACACTATTGGGGTAGTATTTCACCTTTTGAAATACCTGCACTGTGTGGAAATCCATGTCTACTTGAAGACTGCATGAAAAACACCACCTATATACAGAAAACTTTATATATTGCCATTGAAAACAAAGCCAAGAGACAAAAATCAAAACTAAGATTTGTACAATTGCTCAGATGCATTTTCTGAACTGCTTTCATGCACCAGAGTGAATGGGCATTATTAGCCAGACCAGTCTGTACCCAGATAATTCAGATACCTTTTCTGTTCCTAAGGTACCTTCTTTCTAAAATGGCAATAATTACAGATGTTGATATCTAGGGAAAAATGAAAAATATTTAAATTTATTTCATCTCCCTGCTTTCATAGAGTTTATGACATATCCTTTTTTTATGTTAGTAGAAGAGATACATATGTCACTAATTTGGATACAAACCCCGTAATATTCTTGCTTTTTTACGACATATAGCATACATAAATTTAATTTTTTTCTTTACTCCTTTAAAATACTTTTCTTTAAAATATGTTGATTAGTAACTGAGTCCATGCTTGCTGTTACCCCATACAGTTGTTCACAAGCTAAAACAATGTAGGCAATAGTCACCAGATTATTAGATAATCCTTGTTACAGCTAAACAAGTCTAAATATGGCTCCAGCTAGGCTGAAAGAAGTCCAGACAGAGCCTGATAGGTGTTGAGTACTATGTTACTAGCATAGCACAAAGTCTGTTCCAAACCATACTCTATTTACTGGGCAACAAGGCTACAGCCCTCACTGTGAGTATCAATGCAAGTTTGAATGTACCTTGTTTGTTAGCACTGAGAGATCTGTAATACAGAACACAGGAAAATGATGGGTAAGTAAACAAGAAAGCAAAAAACCATGCCCTTTGATTGAGGGCCAAAAAAGAAATTGTTCCAAATGGCTTCACTAACCAACATTAGTAGTTGAAGTAGAAACATTCAGATCTAAGACATCTCCAGTGTGCCAGCCTGGGGACAGCTAAGAGAAACTAACAAAGGAGCCTGAGAAACTGGAGTATTTGAAACGATGAAGGCTCCTCTTGTTTACTTGAGCATCATTTTCCTGTGTGAGAGCACTGAGACATTATACGGTGCCAAGAGGATTATGTAATCAATTTCCCCCATCCTTCCTCAGTTTACTTGATTAACATTTTTATCGCATATCTTAATTAGTAGAATCCTAGTTTTAGGCTTCAGGCTACTTTCTTCTCCTTACAGTTTTCGTGGCATGATGATTATTAATGGCTTTAAATATTTGGGGTTTTATAACTTTGTATACAGAGTACCATAATAACACATTAAGAATTGACAATTTGCTTCTGAGAATGAATAGCTTCTTCCTCTACATTCCATTAGATTTCAGGAAACTCATTTATATGAGAAAAACAATGAATTGGATGTTCTTAATGTGAGGTATTTAGAAACAACTTTTGTCATTGGAAGAATAGAGAGATGTATCCTTGCAATATAAAGAGAAACAGGGGGCAGTATTGATCCCTTTCTAGCTCAAGAGTTGCAAATACAGATATTTCTTTGTGGGGGCCATTTGAGGAATTGATCCAGAAAGCAATGTCAAACCAATTTCAAATATGCAGAAAGCAAATTTGAGGTGAGTGTGGTCTCTTGTTTTATCCATCAGTTTGCTGATTATAGAACTTATCTGTAAAATTATACTGCAGTTACTTGAGCATACTTTCCTACACTGAATGGCGTTTGCTGTTCACCATATTGCAATATATTCTGATTCAGAGGTCCTGTGGTCTGTCTTGCTGAATCCTTTGTACATTTTGTAAAAGACTTAATTGTCTTTGATGAGGCAGGGACTTGAATCCTACCCTGACAACAGTTCTATCAATACCCTAACCCTAACCCTATTGTTAGTTGTCATTCCTGCATTATCTCTTTCTTTGTTCCTCAAATACTTCATGACCTGGAGGACAGGGGAACGCCTTCAAAAGGATGCTTCAGGATAAGCTGACTTCATTGGGTTGGCCCCTGGCACCTGGTGACACTCTGCCCTTGGTGAGATTCTTTGTGATGGGAAGAGGAATGTCCTTCATGCTTAAAATGTGGTTGCAAATTCCAACAGGTAACAGGCTGATTGCCTGTTTCCCAGTGCAATGCAGTTCTTGTGGATCAAGCTTAGTGCTACCAGAAGCTTGTTAATGCAATGAACAGTTGTTTTCCCTGTTTCCTCTTTTCAATGTACAGAAAACATAAGGAATTATTTACGCTTGTACTGTTTGGTGAACTGAAAAGGTCTATTTCATGTGTTTTCCCTTTCTGAGGAAGCATAATTTGTTTGCTGTGGAGGTATACAGCAAAATTATGTGCTAGGGCTGTGGGTGTGTGAGAGAGAAATCCCTTGTGTCTCTCATTTCTTTCTACACTACAAATCAAGCAGCAACAAATATAATTTGTCCTCAATTCACATTAAAAGTAACTTCTCATATTGTTATGCCTTTAAAGGAACTCTGGGCTTGGCACATATCTGGGGCTCTGCATATCTTTTATCCTAGGAACAATTTCTCTTTTGCAAAACTTTCTGGCTTATTTTACATGAAAATGATCCCATAGGATGGAATGCGGCCAAGTATTTGCAAAACTTTCTGGCTTATTTTACATGCAAATGATCCCATAGGATGGAATGAGGCCAAGTATCGCACTGGCCGAAATAGGAGGTGATGAGTATAGTCGGGGCTTTATTTATTATGTGACTTGGCATTATGATACCTGAATTATCTACATAGGCCTAGACAAGCCATATAAGAAAATGAGCCTGCTAGCTGGATTTTGTGCCTGGAATTAATCATCCATATGTTACTTCCTTTCTCCTCTCCTCTCCTCTCCTCTCCTCTCCTCTCCTCTCCATTTTTGCAGTTGACAAGTGACACACACAGAGGCATTTACATGGAGGCATTACTCCATCCATCCATCCATCCATGTAATCATACATATGTTACTGCCTTTCCCCTCTCCTCGCCTCTCCTCTCCTCTCCTCTCCTCTCCTCTCCATTTTTGCAGTTGACAAGTGACACACACAGAGGCATTTACATGGAGGCATTACTCCATCCATCCATCCATCCATCCTCCATCCATCCATCCATCCATCCCTTACCCTCAGTGCAAGGAAGTTTGTGACACCCAGATATGCTTCCTGTGCCTAATTTCTGTGTTATGCATGAGAATGGGTGAGGAATGGGCTTGCAATTCACTGAAAGTTTCAGGTTTTATTGAAATTCTGAATCTGTTTTAGGTAAATATTAGCACCCTTACTTTCACCTTTGGGATATGCTAGTGGCGAGCCCAGTTGCTGATCAAATCTGTTGGTCCGTGTTTTTACGGTCCTGGGATGTCAGAATTAGGATTTTTTTGTCCCATAGATCATACTATGAATTGTACTGTTTCCTTTTCTTTGAATTCATCCTTGCTGGCCTTTCTATATACCTTCAATATATGGCATAGGAAGTATCTTTCTATGTAACACCAGAGGGGAGAATATAATATTTGCAAGTCATTACAAAAGAACTATTTCCATAAGTTGCCATTTACTTTGTCAGCTAATTCCACATATGATCATTTCAGGAGAGGAAATATTTGAATTGTCTTCTCTTCAGGTGACTGGGAATCAAACATATTGCATTTAATACTGATTATGGATCATGAAAAGTGCTAAATTCCTTTGTGTGTGTGTATTCTTGCATAAATATGGAAACATATTCAATAGATTCTGCAGAAATGTTATGTTGGGAAATAATACCTTCACAGGATTAATAATATCAAATATTAGTTCTATATTTAAAAAACACCTGCAATAAATTATCCCATTAAATCTCTTATTTCTGCATGTAGTTTTGAGAATACTTGCAAAACCATTTGGCTATTCAGAGAAAAACTGTCTTTTGGGGCTGCTTAAACACTCAGACTTAGTGTGTCTACTTTTTCTGAATTCCTTGATTTTACAAATGTAATTTGTGAACCTGCTGCATAAAAAATAATATTGTACACACAAAACCTGATATAATTACAGTGGTAAAAGTAGTGGTACAGTTACAGTCTTGTGAAAATGCCATATTTTCTATTCATTCATGAACTGCATATTGAAATGTAATGGATCTTATAGGTTTATTAAAATAGGAAGGAAGCAACTGAGAATCTAGCCCATAACAACTTAAACACAGACTACACTGCAGTCTCTGCACACAGCCACAGCACTTGAGACTGAGAGCAGTTTTCTAATGCACTGCACAATTTTAGTCCCAACAGATAGTCTAAAAATAAAACTGTCAAAATATCTTACTACCTCCCACAAAGTGTTGTAGATATTTCAGTACTAGGGCTCAGGGTAAAGGCATTCAGGCCTGATCCCTAGCCCAATGATGACAATGAGAGTTTACATATTGCTTTGATTACACTTTATGCTTGAAAGTATGTGGAAATAGCAGCACAGCTCATCAGCATTTCTACTGGAAAAGAACAGGGAAGACAAGGAAATAAGTGAGGCAGGGAGGTAGAGGTACAATTACTGACTTTGGACAAAAAATTTTGAAACTGTCTATTAAGAAATCATTACCAGAAGGCTGAGTAAAATCATGATTTTTGAAAGCAGAGAACAATGACGGAATGTGTTTTATCTTGTTTCAAAAAATATAATATAAAGCATAGAAGTCCATTTAAAGTCATGAAATCGAACAAATTTTGACATTTCATATTTTTTATTATTAAAAATATATGGAAATATCCATCACTTAACAATACCATGAACGCCAAGAAATCCGGACCACAGGTTTTTGGGGACAGATCAGAGAGAACATGGAATGACTGGGAATTAATTTATCTTAAATAATGCATAATGTAATTGTTTAGCAAAAGAACTCAGGTTGTTTTGGACCTTGATAGGAAAAACTGAAGTGAAAGAAAAAATTTGAATTTGATAGATTTTCCTGACTAACAGTATAAATATTTAGTGCACAAATTCATGATATGTACTGAGACTGAGGTCTGATCAGCTCATTGTTATTTGGTGAGAACTGGATCCCATAAAGAGTGTATATACCTTAAAGTTACTTTCTTCACAAGGAAAAGAAGAAAACATCCTCATTTTTATTTTAAATTTGTTCCTGCATAAGTGAAAAAAATTCTTTGACTACAGGAAAAAAAAGAGAAAATAACTCTAGGTTTACCAGAGCAAGCGAACAGGCAAAAGGAACCTTCTCAGCTTAACTTAACAGCATTCATCAGGAAGAAGGGGAACATCTTTTTGTCATTTAGCCCAGCAGGATTGTCCACTGGGCAGTATGTGACCACCGGTGCTAACATAGGTCTGCTAAGAACACTTAGGCAGGTCTGGAAAAGGAATAAATAATCAACAGAATTACAAGTGCTGATAATTCCTGATATTTTGAGTTGTAAACTTAAAAGCAAATTGTCTTATTATTATTTGATAATAGCAGTACGTTATTAGATGCTACTACATCTGATAAAGACCATGACAATATGTCTTCAGTCCTCAGTGACATATATTAGAAAAATGGGGCTGGCAATAACTTAGAATGTGTCTGATTTTGCAAACATAATTTTCTTTAGAGTAGACTGGTAACACTCTCTGAATTCACTGATCTTGCCAGTTAAAAAATTATAGCAATAGGCTGAATGTCTGTATCCAACTTTTTAAACTTATTATTTAACTATACTCTTTCCAAGCATTTTGCTCACTTAACTCTGCACTTTTTGCACTTTCAAGCTTTACCTGAAAGAGAAAGCTCTCCACAAAAATTACATCATCTGGAACCTGTCTTCTAAGATTCAGCCTTTGCTGCTGTATTTCTCTGAAAAAGGGTTGTCACCTACACTGTAAATCGTTTTTAAGCCAAATCACTAAGTTCACTGAATGTACATAACTCCAATTAACTGCAGCCTGCTGGCTCAAAAGCAATTTGGTCTTTCATTAATTACTCAGGTAAACACAGGAAAAAGCTCTTTTAGTTTGCCTGAATTCACAGAACAAACAACCTCCCGCACCCCATCTTTGATGATCCAAGACAATCTTGTCTTTTGATGCTTATCACTTGGCTGTTCAATAAAATGTAATTAAAAACAAAAGCAACATCCCCTTATCACCAACCCTGAGTTTCAGTTAATTGTCAGGCTTTCAAACTTACTCTCACAGAGCAAAGCTTATTGCACTTTAAGTCACAAGACTATTTGTTTTATCTCTTTCCTTGTGGATTGACTCTCCTGAGTTTCACAATGGGATTTCTGGAGGTGAAATTCAGTTTGGAGGTTTTTTTTCACTTGGTTTTGTATTGAACATAAGAAAAATTGGAAAGATTGTATATGTTTTTATTCAAATGTATAAATCAGCTGTTCTAGAAATCTAGACCTGTTTACAATGCTTAGCAAGCCATTTGATAAATTAATTCTGCCTTTCAAGATGGTAAAAAAAAAAGTTAAACTGTTACATCTTATGCTCATTTAAGGTTAATTCAAATTTCACATAGAATAGGAAGAGAGGTGGAGACCATTATAAACTGTATAAATATAAAAGTCCAAGCAAACCCAATCTGCTAACCAGTAGAAGATGACTCAAATATCCAGTATGATCATGCCAAGGAGCCAATCCAAAGCTATCAAGGGCTTCAGAAACTAAATTGAGCAATGATATGGGCATGCAAGCAGTGATTATAAAAATTAATAGGCTGTTATTCATCTACATTTTTTTTAATGTTAATGACCAAATTAGTCTTGCATGTGAGTGTACCACATCTGTTTGTGCCTACATAGAGAGAAACACATCCACATGTCACACAAGCTGGCTTGATTGCACTTTGCAGGACATATTTGTATACATTTTATCACCATTTCTGTAAACAGCAGTTTCTTTCAGTATGTTCCATGCTCTCTGCCTGGGTCTTAATGGAAGTGTTAATTAGAAGCGCAGTAGGGAAATAATTTATGCTTCTAAACATGTCTTATGTATGGAGTTTGAGTAATGAGAAAAAACTGTCTTATGTATGGAGTTTGAGTAATGACAAAAAAAAGAGGCCAGAACATCTGTATGAACAGATACTACTTACAGTTTCTTAGTCTAACATGCTCACTGTCATTGCCAAGAGCACAGCACAGAACTATGAAAAAGACAAATGATAAGACCCTTTAAAAAAATTTTAAAAAGGGGTCAAAGTCCCAAATTTCCATAAAAGTATTTTTGCATATTTAGCTGAAGGTAGAATGATGGTTTGCTTTCATAAAACCTCATTCTGCAGTGTCTTTAATTTGCTTCATATTCAGTATCTACTAAAGTCTCTGTAGACTTATGTTGAGGAAATTATCAGATATCTGTGGCATGATTTTACTTGTTCATAACTATTGTGCCCCAAATGTAGTTTGCGTGTACCCAAGTGCATCCTTCCACTGCCAAAAATCAGTTTCAGAAATATTCAGGGAAAATTTCTGCCCTCCTCCTTTATTCCTGTAATTAACTGAGGAATTATCAGGAAAGGGAGGATGTTAACAGGATAAACTTTTGTATGATTAGCTAGAAAACTTACATTGACATGTTTATAGTGATGGATAATTAACTCTATAAACCAAAGTGTGCTTAAACATGATAAATTTGGTGAATAACAATTTCGAATCCCAGAAGAGGGAGAAAAAAGGAACAATAAGGAAAATGTGAAAGGGAAATGTTGGTAATATAAATGGCAAAAAATAAAGGACAGTAGAAAATAAAAGACACTAACACTGCATGTGGCTTCTTACTGCTTGCAAAATAGTAGAATAAATACCAAGGCTAATGAAGAGTATAGTTAGATTATTTACTACCTGGTTTTGTTTCTTTTCTTTACTGGAGTTAATTGCACTTCATATATCACACACAGTTGGTGTGGAACAGTGAGTATATAATTTTATGCTGCTTAAGTACACTCTTCACTATAAATTGAAAACTTTCAGCTTGCTTTAACTTTCTGTAGAGCCAGACAAAGTGTTCAGCAGTTCAGTCATCCAGGACTATATTGAGTTCCTTTGGAATCACATTTTTTGTTTTGTTGCCTGGTGCCTGTAAACTGCTTTCATAGTCAAGTGATACAGTCTCTTTCCTCAGAGGTTTAGTTTATTACATAATTTTTTACAGCTAGAAGTAATATAGATTGCATTTAATTTTTGTTGTGATCCTTACTGTGTTTTTGTAGGGTATAGTCAGAACCATCAGAAAGCTCTAGATAAAACTGAATATAATTTAAGAGATAGAATCAGTGGGTGTATATATATAAAAGTATATATACATATGCATATATAATGAAGAATGAATACTAAAATATTGTTAATAACTTTACACACAACCCTTTTCTGCTTAGGTATAGGGGTTATATTTTTCTAACTTGCTCAATCTTCTGTTAACATGGAAGTCAAGAGTGAAACCTTTGCCTGGATTTGGACCAATGGAAAAATCTTCTAAGACTCCACTATGGACTTTGTTACTTTGCTTGCAAGGGACTTAGATGAATGTAAAATTTAAAATATTGCATATGCAATTCACAGTAGATCCTTGAAAGGTAAGACACAAATAAAATGAGATTTGGGGTCCTGGAATACTTGATTTCATAACATTATTTCATAGGGAGGTCTGAATCCAAACAATACACTGAATTATAGAGGGTAATGAAGGTGGCATTTCAGGGTTAAAGTCTGAAGAAATAGCAATCCCTCCTTGGAGCCACATCTAATGTAATTTCCTACTGAGGATACAGTTTGCCAGTTTGGGAGAATTCATGTATCCTGCTATGCATAAGTGCTCATGTTTTTTAAACTGTCCTCTTTCATTTTCCAATGGTGAAGAGAGATAGCCAGCAGATGACAAACAGGTGGACACTGTCAACAGTTGCTCCTAAAAAACAGCTATCAAGCTATGTGGTTTCAAGACAGATGATGGGTGGATAAAAAAGGAAAAAGAGAGGGTTAAATGGAAGAAAATGTAAGAAAGAAGTGTAAACAGAGAAGAACAAGTAGATAATGAAATGTTGAATGCCAAAGTAAGCAAAAAGAATATATATAGTCTCTATTGGTCAGTCCATCCAGCTTCTGGCCCCATGTTTTGGGCTATTACGTCAATTTTTTTTTTTGAATTATTAAAATGCAAGAATTCAACTCACCCCACTGTTGACCCTGATAAAGTAGAAGGCTACACCAGCACTAGTCACCTGTTTACTCTCCAGCATTGAGAGAAGTGGGCATTATTAAGGCATGATTCATCTGTCCTATTTTAAGCATTTGCATCAGCATGAGACAAATTATGGTATGGAAGTGCTTGCTTTTCTCCATTGCCTGGACCTTTCTCACATTACTGCTTCATGTACAAGCAGCTACAATAGATGACATTACTTACCTCCTTTGTACCTTTGCATTTAAACAGTTTGGTGGCTTGTGATAGTTGACTGTGAGTAGCTGAGGTTTTTGGCTCATTTTCAATGTGTCTTAACGCTGAGAGAGTCCCAAGTTATTTTTTATTCTTTCATTTTCTAGGCAAAATGAAGCACTAAAAATAAATATATATTTCATGTACACCAAAACGTTTTACACTTTCTAAAGAAAGCTCTTTGGTTTGAACATTTATCAACTCTAAAAATATTTTTATGGCACCTCTAAAATATATAAAAAATTGAATCTTTTTAAAACTGAGGAGACATTCCGTTGCCTTTCAAAATGTTATCTTTGTTCTCAAAAACTGCTTGGCAAATTTGACTTAACTTTTACTGGGCTAAATAACATTTTGGTTAGCAAAAGATTTGGAGAAAAAAAAATTTATCCAGCTCTAAAGGCCAGATTAATTATGTTTGATTTTTTTTTCAAGCTTGATCCTTTTTTGCAAAACTCTCAGTTGTATGTGTGTGAAATGACTGCTTGCCCTTGCTACGAGTCATGGGCAAGGACTGTGAACAAATTTGCCTGTGCAGTAGCTAGCAGCCAGGCCATTGGAGCCAGAGTGTGTCTGCCTTCTGTACAGACCCCAGAGCCCTGTTGGGTGGGGTGCTAATTGCACATTGGCAGCCTCAGTAGAGAACAGGAGAAGAGTGAGGAGGACCCAGGTGGGGTGTTCAGTGTTTGGAAGAAGCAGATTCAATGAGTTAGTTTGGCATAGCAATGAATCTCCCCACCCAACTGTCTTCCAAACCTGCGATATGGTTTGGGTTATTGCTGGAGTATGTAACACCTGTAGCTGATGCCAAGAAAGAGAAACAGCCTACAAATTCTGCCCCCTAGAAGAGAGTAAAAGCTGTGTTAGCAGGAGCATAAGTGGTGGGGCAATGGCAGTGGGCTGGGGAACAGGCGGGAGCCGTGGGACTGCAGAAGGAATCCCCAACTGAGGTGTGAGTACACAGCAAGAAGGAAATATGCTCTGTTAAACTAGGCAGAAGGAGGCACTAGTGAATAGCCATACAACATATTTTAGACAATGATACATATAAGTGACCTGTGCCCACTAGTAGTTGCCAGCTCTGAAAAACTAAGCATCTCTATTTCCCACATGCCAGCCTGCCAATCTAGGGTATTTATTATTTTTTTCCTAATCTGAATGTTCTTTGAGAAATCACCTCTGTTTCTACTTGTATCTTTTCAAACAGGACTAAGAGGTCTTTTTAATTTTTTCCCCATATTTTTGCCTGCAACTGTGTCTGTCAGATAAATACCATAACGACTCATTCTTTGTGTTAAGACTTGGGCTTTCCCAGTTTTGCTGGCACTCAAATGTTATTAGCATAATGTATTTTTAGTGAACTCTGTCAGCAGAGCACTGTATGGCTAATCAAGCACTCATTGGAGATAAATAGTAGACTTAATATTCTTATCAGGCTACTGGAGCTTAGAAGTTACCGACCCTTGTTCCACTTATATCAAAGCCACTTACAATGCTACTAGCTTGTAGTAAATTCATTTTCTGTCCATGTCTGATTGCCTATGATGGTGCCTAGAAACAGAAAACAGAAAATGGGAAACGGGAAGGAATGAGGGCCCCTGTTGCCTGAGGCCTTAATGCGATTGCAAGATATTGATCACATTGGATACTTCAACCTAATCCTGACAGTTTCACAGGCTTTGCAAAAAATGTTTCTCATAAGCACATTTTCAATTACATTTCAACCTTAGTGATTCAGAAACACTATTCTTTAAGAGGATATATTTAATATTAGTCGTAGCTGCCAATTAAACCAGGGATTTTATTAATTTTCTCTAGCATTTAATCTTATCTTCTGTTTCCTGTGGAAGCTGGACAGTCTAGATCAAGGTAATGCCATGGATCAAACACAGGAGCTACATCTCTCTAGTGCTCTGCCTTTTCCATAGGAAAGATCAGGACTGATTGAGGGAAAATGTCTTCTGCCCATGCACTGAAACTCACCCTGTGGTTGCTACCTGCTATGTCTAGCCACATTTTTCCTGTTTCTGGCACAGTTTCCCCAGTTCTGCCCCAGTTTCCTTATTTCTGCTGCACCTCTGTCTGGACTCACGGGCCCAGCAGCAGGGCAGAAAGGCTCCTTCAGCCCCTCTGTATCAGTGTCACTGGCCACAACACTTCACATTTACTGATGTATGTGTAGGCAGTAGATTTACCATGAGATTCAGTTTTTCTCTGAGAAGCGAAACCACTGCCAAAGGCAAAGCAAAGCAGGTAATTATTTTTGATAATAAAAGCAAGAATACTAAAGGAAGGAACTGTACAGGCTGATACATACACAGAGATCCCTAAAAAATTTGGGATTCTCTTTGGACAGCCATTAGAAATAGTATAGAAATGGGAAGAACAAGTGCTTCACTTATTCTGTAATTCTGGTTTTGTTTTTAGGTTTTTTTTTTCTGGGTTTTTCGTTGGCTGGATTTTGGGGGGAGGGAGTGGTGTAGGTTTTGGGGTTTTTTTGATTTATTTATTGGGATGCAAAAGGAACCATAGTTTTCTACTGTTCTGAGACTTCAGGCCAAGTAGATGTTGTTCAGAATTCTACTGTGGCAGGTCAGGAAAGTCTGTTGCCTTTCTGGATGGGATTTGTGTTTTTGCATGTGTGCATATGAGTCTCTGTGCACTTTTGGTCATGCACATGTGGGCACGTGTATGTGTCTTCATACATGTACGTGTGCATCTATGACTCTGTGTGTCTGCATGCATGTGTGTACATATCTCCATGCTTTCTAAAACTTGGGATCCATCCCTTCAGCTGCTTGTGCTAAATAACAGCAGCTTACATTGAAATACTGACAATCTCTGCTAATGTCATTACCTACCCACCACAATATGATTTAGCTGTTTCAAAGTTCTCTTTAAATTTGTCTATGCTTCAGTGAGATTTAAACCTATACATTGTGCAGAGAAAAAGGTTATAAGACCAAATATTTAAAAATGTGCCATAATTAGGATTTTTTCATGGGACATTTCTAAAATCAGTCAATTGGTCACCACGTGACTTGAGGTAGTTAACACATTTCTTAAGGCTAGAGGAGACTACACACATTTCTGCTGCAGACTGTAGATCTTTCTGCTATGCCCTAAGCAAATCTAATATTAAAAGACTGGAAAATCTTCAAATATTGATTGTGTTGCTAGTGAATTTAAGTTTGACTCTTCTACAGTAAAGTAATTCCTTTGAACGATGGAAGAAGCACAGGGGTTATTGTCCTGTTAGATTTTATCCAACATTATTGGCTGCCACTAGTTATGCAATAATTGAATAAGTATCCTAGTGTCTGTAGGTAAAGATACTTTAGGAGAAGTCTTAAAGGTTTCTAACATTAATAAGAAGTAAAATGTACGTATTGGAGACAAAATGATACAGTTGTAAAGTGTTTTGTCTCAGAGGTAGTACTTCATCTGATCTTTGTCTTGGTTTATGTAACTGAAACAATTTCTAGACAGTTTAAATCTGGTCTTAATCTTGGAAGTGAACAAAACTAAATGATGCTCAGTTTAAATGAATATTTTAAGTTATCAATGAATACTTCAAGTTTAAAGTGATTTATCAAAGCCACAGTAAATTAATTTCTTCGGCTAAACCTTTCTGAGTGATCCCAACCAGACGAACTTGCAAAACTGCTCCCAAGTACTCTGAACAAGACACCACAGAATAAGCAAGTTACAGATTCAGTTACTTTGAAATAACTGTGCCTGCTAGTATTCAAGGCAATTAAGTAAGGTAACTTACACCTCACATTTGTGGTAGGGTAAACATTTGAAAGCTGAAAACCTGAGAAATTTCAATGGAGTAGCTAACACACCATGAATGCCCAGTCTAGCTCACTGCATAGTAACTAATATCTGGAGCTTTGCACCAACACCTTAGGCATCACTCAGGAGTCAACAAAGATCATAAACTTCTCAGAAAATTTCATTTTTTATTTTAACATTCATTGGTTTTCCAAGTACTGCAGTCAGTATAAAATATTATGTTTTGATCCAAAGAATGAGTTGATCTCTTCTCTTCTCTTCTCTTCTCTTCTCTTCTCTTCTCTTCTCTTCTCTTCTCTTCTCTTCTCTTCTCTTCTCTTCTCTTCTCTTCTCCTCTCTTCTCTTCTCTTCTCTTCTCTTCCCTTCCCTTCCCTTCCCTTCCCTTCCCTTCCCTTCCCTTCCCTTCTCTTCTCATCTGTACAGCTGAGATACATATGAAAAATATTTTCACAGTATAGGCTCAAGAATCATTGTCTCATGAAATTAAAAAATATTTAGAATACCTAGAGTGTTGTTTAGGTATTCTCTTTGATCCTTTAGAAGCAGTAATATTTCTCAGAGAAACAATTTTTCCTCTCATTGATTATGTGACATTTGGTGAACAAAGATAATAATTTTTTACAATTGTATCATGCCTTCCACCCAAATAATTTCTTAGCTTTCGACCAGTTACATACTGCAGGGTGGTACAAACATCTACAAAAACAGGTGCCTAAGGTAAAGGACAGAAATAAACTCAGACATTTATACCTCCTTTTCAAATTATTACAGCTTTGTATTTGTTGATGAAGCACCTATAGCTCTTGTTGGCTGTGATGGCAACTGCTGCAGCCCTTGGGAAAGGAGTGAAGCTTTATGTGCATATAAAAAACTTGCTCTCCAGTCCTAACTGAAATCCTGTATGTTGGATTTTGTAGGGAATATGCCTATAAGTGGGTGCTAGCTGTCAGCAGTCCTTGCAGGAGGGGTACCCGTCTGTGCCTGTGGAGGGGAATTCCAACCCAGAGCCTGGTACCAGCAGGACCAGCCTCCACCCACTTTGGCAGGAGACACTATTGCCTCTCCATATCTTGGACTGCAAGTTGCCCCCAGGGATCAACTGTACGTGCAACTATGATGGGATTTCTTATCTTCAAAGCACTGCAACATCCCAAATTTATTTCTAGAGGCAAACCCTTTGCTTAGTCACATCTTCCCAAGCATACTTGCAGAGGCTTATTGTTCCCTTTTATGGCAACTGAAGCATTCAGAACTCAGCTAGAGGCAATTGTCTTTCATCTTTAAAGCTTTCATTGTAAGTCTGTTTCCAAATATTTCCTACCTTTCTTCCTGTAAGT
>NW_008655345.1:70647-101524 GCF_000695815.1 Acanthisitta chloris | reverse complement strand
ACTCTTTCCTCTCAGATAGTATTAAAAAATGATTAAAAAATACTTCCTGATATTTCAAATGTAAAATACATAAAATATGAAGCAACTGGATTTCGTTTAAAATTTTTGGTATATCACAGCTTTTCTATAAAGACTGCATATAATGATTTAAGTGTGCAGTTGACAGATTTGATAACTAACTGCTTGGGCTAAGGAACCTTTCTTCATGTTCAAGGACTTGCATTTGTTTCTCATTAGCATATATCACTGCAGGAAGATATCCTGCAATTCCTATGCAAGGAGAAATATGTTATTTCATCATAAGCATGTGTAAACAGGTTATGTTGTCCTGAAAACAGGACAACAAAGCCACTTGAACAAATACATTAAGTCTTTCCCTGTCATCCTCTAACCAGTAGTTTTCTCTTTAGGAAAACAACATTGGTTTACAGATTGTACACAAAGAAAGATCTTTCAAAATAGTTGTCATCTTCAATCATCAATAATAGAACTGAAGTTACCAACTTGCTATGAGGACATTTTTTTAGGACATCCAATTTTACTATTTTCCTTAGATCACTTAGAGATAGCCTTTGTGATTCTCTACTGGAGAAGAGATAATGCAGCTGCTTCTGCTGATTGATGAACTTCTAGCTATTAAAAATGATGGCAAAAAATGATTATTTCAATAAGGGTCACACTTCAGGAAGATAAAAGGATTTGAGCTAAAATAGTTTCAAATGAGGTAATGTGGCCACAACAAGCAGAGGGAAGTTGTTACTTGGGCATATGTGTGCTGACACACAGACGCACTCCAGAGTGGAACATGGAGAAAGTGATGGGAAGGTCAAAGCAGGAGCATAATAAAGAAATAAAGGTGAAGATTTGGGAATATGTATTTGTTCCTGCCCTCCAGCCATGGATAAATGGGATTTTTTTTGTGTTTTTAATAGAACCATTTTAAGAAATTTAGCATTTTATATTTTTAATGCTAAATTTATGAATAATAAAGCAACACAAGCATTGCAAGATTGGTATATTATTTGACCTACACTAAGTCTATGGTGTGGAGTGTGTGACAATTTTTGGTTTACAGACTAGATTTTAATGAACGTGTTTATCTGTAAATCCTCAGAAAATATGTTCTTAATTCAAAATGAGTAGGAAGTTAGTAAGAGAGAGTCTGTATGTCTCATGTATGATAAAGGGATTGAATTCCAACTTTAGCTTGCACATAAAGCTTCAACTGGCACATCCGCAATGCATGTCCTGAATTCTGTTTGATGTGTATATCAATGTCCTTCAAATACCATAAGCTAGGAAAAACACTGCTAACTGCCAGGTTTTAAAATTGTCTAGTGCTAACTGACTGATTAAAGCCACCTTGTCTATATGGTGCTATCATTTATGCTATTTAAAACTTAGTCCCTTTTTCACTCCCTGTTTTCAGTGCTATTATCCACCTACCCTGTTTGACATGAGAAATTCCTTTCATTGCAGATGGGAGGGTCTTTTTTCAACTATTGCTATGAGTATTGAGAAGATTTGGCAGTGGATCTTATTTGTGCTCCAAAGGATGATGGATATAGCTCTATGCATATATTCTGTATATGTTAATTCTTGCTGTTGTTTGTCAGACTTTATGATCTGCAAATGGAAAATTTAGGTAGCAACAAAGCCTTTAAACAGAAAGCAAGGGATTATAAAGAATCAAGTTGTAACCAAATGGAATATCAGGCAGAATTTAAGGCCAGTTGCACAACTGCAACTTGTGGAAAATATTCTTTTATATGTGGAAAGAAAAGGTTGTAAATAAGCATTTAAATATATATATATATATATAAGTAGAAAAGATGGTTATATTGCATAGGAACTTGCAATATATTGCATATAACACTTCCCAAGATGTGGGAGGTTGAAAAGTGCATTTGTCACAAATATGGTTCCCTTTTCAAACATCAGACTAGGCTTCAAGTATAGCCACATCTTGTATCTTTTAGGGGTCATCCTTCCAAGTACAACCTTGCTAACTTGGGAAAACATGACAAAAAAGGCAAACAGGTTAACACATTTGAAATAATATCACAGTGCACATGAGACATCACAGAAAATCAAAGTATCACATGGGTAAAAACTCAGTGGAAGTCTGTTTGTGGTCTTTAAGGGTTAACTTAAGCAGACCAAGGGAGTTGTTCATGTTAGGTTGTAGCAGCTGGTAGTTCTTGCTAAGATATTAAATGCTCTTGCTATTCAAGTAAGTAAAGAGAAAATACTCTTACATAACACACATGTTAGGGGTAAAGAGAAAAGGGCCAAATCTTTAACAATTGTTTAATAATGTTGAAATCATATTCTGAAATATTTTGGTGAGCTTAAGTAACTGAATTCCTTAAGATTCAAGAGCTGCATCAGGTATTTTGCTGGTATTTTTAGAGAAGAATTTAACCCAGCATGTATTTGCAACTCCAGTGTCTTGTAGCATTCATCACAAATAATAAGTTTTACATACTTCTTAACACTCTTACCACAGTTTTTATTTGGGTTTTGTATTTGTTCTATGACATCACCATCAACAATATGCCAGCCATACACCCCAGATGTTTGGCTTTTAGAATAAGTATGCATTTTCAACCTTAATTACATAAAGTACTTGGAGAAAGCAACAGACCAAAAAAAGTGATGAAGATCACTATGAAATGACAGTTGGCCTCCAAAGATTCATTGCTGTACAAAATTAATTGCAACCTCCACAACCGTTCTTTCATGAAGGAAGTTCATTTTAAACTTGCCTTCTGTGAACTTTTCATATACTCAAACAGATGAACTTCTGAAGGAAAAGGTGTGAGGTGAAGCTAACAAGAGAGAGAGTGAAAGTAGTCCATGAATGGGCCTGTTTGTTAGAAGGTTAGTTACAATATGAAAAATGTTAAAAAGCTGTCTGAAGTCCAAAGCAATGTTTCTTTTGCTCTGTGCATCTGATGAAAACCACACTAAAGCTGCAAACTTGATATGCAGCAACAGTAGAATGCATCTCTAAACATATGAAAGGCACTGGGCTGAAACTGGACAAAGCCTTTCACAAGTCTCACCTTTCAGTTTATTCTCAAGGGGATTGCTGTTTCAGAAACTGAAAGATAGTTTTCCATATTAAAAAGGCCTTTTTTTAACTAGTGCCTTAGCTTATTGTTGACTCATTCAAGTGGAACCCAATAGAGCAACAGAATTTTTTTTTTAAAGCCACTTAGAGCTTAACAGTTTTGGCAGTATAACTTTACTCTGGCTTTGGGAGATTTTTCTACAGCTTTTTGCCATGTAAATGTGCCCACTGAGTGATTCAGTTAGAAATTTCCATGAGAATACACTCTGACATCAAGAGTCATAGCTATGCCCCAGCATACACTTTCACACAGGACAGGCTGAAAAGCTTTTTGAGAATCACTAAGCATGCAAACTGATTACTTAAACCTTTTCCTTTCTGCATTAAGTTTTCAAGGTGAACATTTGTTTCAAAGTATACCTTGTTGGTTTTAGCCACTGGTGGTTTGAAGCCATTTTCCCAGTGACATTGTCTTGATTGATACACACTTAGGGCATTTCCCACATTGAACGTCTATGATATTTTCTCTGCTGCTTATGATTGTTATACTTCGTTCTTAAACAGTAGGAAGTCTGTGGCTTTATTTCCTCCAAGAAACCAGTCTTTCTATCATTTCTGTGTAGGTCTGAGAAGTTTCTTTCATGCTGTCTGGTAGTTAATAGAGACCTGTTTCTTCTTGCTGATTAATTTTGCCATGCTTTGAAGATGCTAAATGCTATTTAGATCTTACATAGTTTGAGAGTATATTTTTTAAGTGAGTTATAGTTCCACTTCCTCCTTGACATCTGGTATCCTAGTTTTATCGTCCTGCATAGAACTACTTACATAAGTAAAGTTTTCATAAATGAGAGTTTTAGATATTGACTCCTATGTGAACTGGTAGCTGTAGATATAATTATGTGAGGATGGATGGGGAGCTGGTGGAACTGGAAGACTGAACTGGCTGAGCACTGCTGAATGCAGGACACAGAATGAACATTTTATTTGGGGTCAGAAAAAGTCTGGATAGAGAAATTAGTTTTGAAATCAACTGATTAAGAAAAGAAGAGGCTATATAGTTAAGAATCCTTTGATTAGTAAATTTGAGGTTTGGGCTAGCAGAGTTTGGGGGAGAATGACAGCTTTACTTAGCATTTCATAATTAGGAGAAAATAAGTGCCATTGATTGGGCAGCGATTTATATGTTTGGTTCAAATGTTTCTCTTTGCAACCATTTTTGCACATCATTCATGTAAATCTTAAAACATTTTCAGCCATGTATGAATGTTGTCTTTGTTACTGTTGCTGAAATCGCTGCAGCAATGTTCAACAAAGTGAAAGCAGTTTAAATCCTGTATGTACGAATTTCAAATTTTAACTCCAAGGTTTGAGTATATTCAGTCTGAATGCTTCTCCTTTACAGAAGTGAAATTAATATTTGGATCTGAGTACAGGAATTAAACTCCATGTGCAGTTCAGATATGTTCAGATCTTTCTGGGTTTTTTTGGTTCACTTGTTACCACAACAACTTCCAGTTTCAGTTTGCTACCTAACTTGATTTTGAGATATTATTTCCACAACATAATTAGTATATGAATAACACATTTATCCTGATTAAGGTATCTGTCAAAATGTGTTGTCATGATGATAGTAAGGCCAGAGAGCTTTGTGAAACAAAATTGGATATTTTATAGTGTTTTTGAGAGTGGTCACAGATGCATCCTGTGACACTGTATATTTGTTTTGCTTTATTTTATTTTTTTTTTATGAGGGGGAATAAGACCCCCCTGTGCTTCCAAAGCATAGAAAATGGATTGGAGGATGCTTTGTCTAGGGAGAGCCATTCTGTTGCTGAGTTTTTAGCCTCAGAAACTTGCCAAAGCTAGAGAGTAGTTCCCTGGGACTCAGTACAAGAATGGCCACTGATGTGTCAATTCATTTGTTATTTTGCATATTAGTTGTACAGCTAAGGAGAAAGACCCTCATCTATGTTTGCTTCCAATGCTAAAACAAATAAGCAAATATGTGATACTTTCTTCTGGAGAACTATTTTACAATAATTGTTGCCAAACTGCACAACTAATAAGCGAAGGAAAAGAAATCTCCTGCTAATGAAAAGCTATGCTACACAATGCCATCAAAATGATGCTTCAGCAATGATGGATTTTGTGGTATTATATCCAAGGTCATAAATTGTGCTTTCAACATCTGCAGATTATTTAAAAGCTCTCATTTTGATTGCGAATTTAGTATTCTGACTGCTGCCACATCCATTTGATTGTTGTTGTTTTGTTAAAAAAAAGACATTAAAGTGGGCTTTGTTTACTATATGAGTCATTAAGAAAAGTATCAACTAACTGTGTATCATGGAAGTGAAACATCCTTCTCTAGTAAGCATACTGAAAATGAACCATTTTGGGGTTTGTTTTTTTTTAATAACAGAAGCTAGATTTCTATGCATTGACTCCAGTAGGATGTTGACAGTATTGCTATGACAGGATAGATTCAAAAGAAATTAAAGAAACCTTAAATGGAAAAAAAATTACGAGTTAGGTTTTCAAGTTTGGTGCTACTATCCTTCATGGATTCTCCAATGATACCCTTTGCAACATTTATTTTGTTTACTACTGTCTACAGATAGTTAATCAACTCTCCTTCCTCCCCTCTACATACTCTTCCAGTGAACATTTGACTTCAAACCAAGCCTCATCTCCAATAGTAACTTCCCCAATTCTGAGTAATTGCCTAGAGGTACCCTCTGTATTTTTTTTACTTCTTTCTCTTCTGTCCAATGAGCCCTAATGAAAAACATTTAGTCCCTTTTCTCACTGATGCCTGTGGCAACACATTCTTGCCCCTATGATTTTCAGGCAGGAAAAGCAGGCTGTTTTATTCTGAGCACCAAACTGTTTTGCAGAAACTGATATTTATGATTTTCTGTTGCTCCAAACAGAGATATTTTGCATAAACACAATTTACTTAGGATAGTGCTTATAATAATAAATTAAAAATGTCTTTTTTTCCTAATTTCTAGGGGACTGTAATTTTTTAATACCATAGGTAAAATTTAAAAGGAATGATGGTGTACAGAGATAATTTTGTAATTACAGATAAATTCAAAGTTACTCAATGGCTTGTCAGAAATTATAGAGCAATGGTAAATTCCTTAAGTAAACCTACTAGGATAATAAGGCATAAACATAAGTGTAATTCTTAGCTATATATTTTAGTGTGCTGTTATTACAGAATCACAGAATGGGTCAGGTTGGAAGGGACTACAGTGGGTCATCTGGTCCAACCTCCCTGCTCGAGCAGTCATCCTAGATCACATTGCATAGGATTGCATCCAGATAGTTCCTGAATATGTCCAGTGAGGGAAAATCCACAACCTCTCTGGGAGATCTGTTCCAGTGCTTGGTTACCTGCACAGGAAAGAGGTTCTTCCTCATATTCAGGTGGAACTTCCTGTTTCTGCCTTTTGCTTCTTGCGTTATTACTTAGCACATATAATTATTCTCTATGAAAAATAAAATATTATACATATTCAGGTGGAACTTCCTGTTTCTGTCTTTTGCTTCTTGTGTTATTAATTAGCACATATAGTTATTCTCTATGAAAAATAAAATACTATTGTTAAATAAACCTCTGCTGAGAGTATTTTGTAAAACCTTGGCATGCTAAAGAGTATTCTTTGTTCTTTGTTTTACAGTTTGAGTAGGTTCCTCAGTATGGTGGACCTGCCATTGGGAAACTCAATGTACAGAAGGGTGGAAGAGGAAAAAGGTGCAGGTATCTTGATATGTTTATGAAAGGAGTCGGTTGCAGATAAGGATCATATCCACAAAAGAGCTCAAAGAGATGTATATAGTGAGGAAGAATGCAAAGAGAACATTTAGAAGAGAACAGAGTTATATTCAGATCCCTCAGACCATGTCCCACTTTGGGAAAGTAGCAGTGGACCTGCTTGCCTGCTTTTTGTATGTTCTTTCCATCCTTTATGTCACTTCTACTTCAATAGTATATGGAGACCTTCAGATTAAGCTGTAGTCTCACTCTACTAGCTCCAGTTCAGCTGCTGAGCAACTTTTTCTTGTAAATTCTGACCCTGCAAAGCAGAGTGTTTGCCCAGGCTGCTTGGAGACACAAACCTCAGTGATTTTAATGGAGCTGCTAGCCTAGGGAAATAGGTTTCAGGCACTGTGCATGGGATCTAAAAGGCAGAGAGAAAGGATGGGAATGAAGAACAGCAGAGCAGAGGTAAAACAATTTGCCTACAGCACGCAGGGTATGTCTTCACTGCTATTTAAAAATAACAGCAGAAGTAAATGCAAAAGTAACAGCATCTTATACAGAAAACCAGGAGCTGTCTAATATAGCAAGCTTGCACAGCTATAACTTTGCCTCTGTTTCTCTAATATTTCGAGAAAATAAGAACCAGACAACACTTCTTGGCTTTTCCTAATGAAAAGTCTAGTACCATTTGATGGGTATTATATGATTCAAATAATATTGCTTTGTCTAGGACAGCAATTATAAGAGATCATTGTATATTCAAGTTTAACTTTATATGACCTCAAGCAGCTTTCAGCAAAAGCAGCATCATCTGTAAAGACAGATTCCACACCAGAAAGAGAGTAAGTAAATGTAACAGTACCAGAACACAGTGGTTCATGTAACCATGGCATCTTACTGCATTTTCATCAAAGATAAAAGAGTTACAAGAGAAAAAAGCCAAGGAAAGACAACTCTTATGAAAAATAAGAGGAGCAATAAGAAAGCAGGATGATAAAATGAAGCATTCTTTAAAATAAACTACAACATTGTACAGTATATATAGAGGGCAGAAGAGATGTGACACACAAGCTTTTAAGAAACAGACAAGGAATAACAAACGTGCAATGTTTTGCCCTGAACAAATTAATTTGTCAGAAGCTTAAAGAGTTCTCAGGTTTGGTGGGTTGATTTTTTATGTGGTTTTTTTCTCTTTTTGGAAAGAAGATTGTTTTCACAGAATACACTGTGTGTGCATAACAAGTCATCTAAACCAATGTTGTACATTATCTTTAGGCAATTATTTTCTCTGCTATTTGTCAAAGGTAAGAAGTAAATTCCAAGCAGTTTTGAACTGCTCATTTTGTTGTAATTATCTTTCCCTTTTAAAAAGATACTGTGATTTATGATGCAAAATGAGTGCTTCAGGGTTACTTTCTGGCATTCATTATGTCAAACAGAGAAACAATTAAAACCCAGGTACATAGGAGACTGGTGGATGCAAGAGTGTGCAGTGCAGCCTGAAATTAATTTGAAGCCTGAAGATTTATAAATGCACTTTGTGTATTTGATGGTAGTGTTAGATCTATTGGCAGCCATCTGAGTACAATGTATGCCTCTGCTAAAAAGTAATTTTAAAACTTTTTCAACATTGTAAGAACAGTCTTGTAACACAGTATGTGTGTACAGTGCCTGAGTGTACATGTGCATGTATGTGTGCTCTGCCCTCTGACAGGGAACCAGGTATCAGATTCATAGGACACAAGAAGATTAATGGTGCTTCACAAAGTGTGGCTCAGGGGGAACAACACTAAAATTGTTGTCCAGAGATGTGAAAAAATGCACAGCAATAAGATATATCTTAAAAGTAGCAAATTAATCTGCACTTAGGGTTATGTTTTCTGAGTTTCGCTGTTTGGAAGGAACCAGCTGTGTGATTTCCACTAGTATCCCTTAAGAATTTTTACAGCTTCTGGATTACTGCTACCATAAATCCCACTGGAAATCCTATAACTGTACCTGTCATCAACATCCTAGTCTATAATGTCTGTACTAGTTTGCTTTTCCCACTTGGCCCACCTTTTCTGTCATTCCTGGTCCTAGTGTCAAGGTGCAGTCTTACAAAAATAAGGGAGGCCACAGACTGCCTTCCATTGCCTTTCCTTGAATGTTAGTGTCCAATTTGCAGCTTAGGGGCCATATGACAGTAATCTTTATTCTAAAAGAAGATGCTTTATTTCAGAAAAATAAAATTTTTTTGTGCAGTGGTAAGAACAGTGAATAGTTTGAAAACTACTTTTGTTTCGAAGTACTTGATATATTATGAATGTGAGGAAATATTTACAAATGTTCATTTTAGTCATTACAAGTCTAAACTCTCTAGTTTGCAAAAGACCTCCCAGGGACAGGTCAGAATAAATAAAAAGCATGCTCTGTTTTGACTGAAAGGAGGATCCTCTCTCTCTTTTGCACTCTCACTCTCTTTTTCTTGCAATTGAATACAGAGCTATCTTAGGGAGCTCTTGTCTAAAAACCCATAATTGATTAGTTGTTGAAGATGGCCTTGCTTCAAGTGGTGGAGTAGGATGCAATGACTTCTGAATCTGACTGAATTATTCTATTATTCTGTTTCAATCTAACTTCATTGAGTGTATGGGTTGTGATATTCTTATTGATAATGCTCTGCATTCTGTTAAGTATGTTTTTGCATTATATGTTAGCCTTATATACTTAAGTGATTTAGGAGAGAAACTTATTTTTTAAATATGCTAGTCAAAAATAACACAATACTTTTTCTTCTGAAAAAAGGAAATGAAAATAATAATTTGGATAATTTGGAGAGCAGTCAAAAAAAACTACATGTACATTTCAAATATCATCACGATGCCCTTCTCCATACAAGCCATGACTAAAATAATTTTTTACATTTCTGTATATTTTATCATTAATTTTTGATGGGTACAGTTGGTAGCCTGCACATTTCTGTTCACTTGAAACCATTACTAATCAGTAGCTATTCACTGATTATACCAGCTGCTTTTCATAAACACCAGGACAGCTTTGAGAGCGATGATCTAGAAGTCCCTAAATACTTTCGTTCATTTTGATGTCAGCTGTCCCACCACAACTTGTTGGATCAGAGTGCTCTGTGCTTGTCTAAATGAGGCTCCTTTCTGTCAAGTTTTAGTATTCTCTGAGTAACAGCAGTAGAGTGATCCCAGAATTCATACTAGTCCATAAAGCATTCCATATTCTAAGATCAAAGAAGAATATCTTTTACTAATGTTAATAAATTTGGGGCAGATTATTGTCTTAGCTTGTTAGCATGCTGAAGACAAGAAAAAGACTGCTGAATCCAATTATATCAGACTTGCATAATTATCTGATTTGCATCTCCTTTTTAAAGCACTGAGTGCAGGCAAAATACCTCACCCTCTTCTCCTCATCTAATATTTGATTGACTGATTTCCTTATTCTGATAGTTGGTTGGATCCTATGTTTCATGTAGATGGAGTTGCATAGTGAAGAGATTGTTTGCGTTGTAATTTAGGTCTGTAATGTGTTGGATTGGGTTTTCTGCATTATGTGAACAAGAATTTGTAGAGACTAAATTGCCATTCATAATGTAGCACAGCTTTTCTTTCTGTCATTGGAACTTGTCACATAGAATTTGCGTGTTTGGAGTTAATATTTGTGCTAGATCTCAACCAGAAGGTATAAGGCAACATACCACTAAAAGGCAGTAATGTTTGACATTGCATCAATTCTAAATCTTTCTCTCTTCCTATGCTATTTAAGCATAATGACCATGCTCACTTTACAACTATTTTGTTGAGCACATTCTGTATGGGAATATCAGTCATACAGCCAGATGACATACAGATAGTTAGTGAGGCCTACTGCTCTATTCTCTACTCTTGTAATTTTATTTTGTTTTTGTTTCGGTTTGGGGGGGTGTTGGTTGGTTGGTTTTGGGCTTTTTTTTATTTGTTAAATGATCCTCCAGTATTGTCAATCTCTATGGAACGTGGCCAGGGTGTGTATTAATTCTATTTTTATTCAGATTCCTCTCTTGTTCAATGCCCTGCTTTGAGTAACACAGCACCACTTCAAACACCACTTCATCCTTGTGCATATCTGTCTACAACTCAATCAGCACTTCAGAAATCCTTTATCTTTCCATATTTTTCCCTTACTGAAGACAGTGTTTTCTCTATGTTGTTCCACCTTGCTCTTTTCATAGCCTATTTCACTTAGACTTCATCTTGAGGTTTTGTGTCTTCCTGAGATCTTGTCTTGTGCCATGGATCATAAGCATCCATCTTGGTATGGACCCTAGCTCCTGACTGAGAATGGCTTCTTAGACATTTGAATCTCTTCAGTATATGGTTCAAGAAAACAAATGGTAAATAATTCTAACAAGTACTGTTAATTCCATTTTCCTTGTAAGAATGCATCTTTTCTTCCATGAGCATAATTGAATTCTGAACCATACCACTAGAAAATTTCAGAGGAAGAAAGTCCCTGGGGTATCCTCCTAATAAAAATTTCTTTCAACTAAAGACTAATTAATCAAAGCTCAGAGAATATGACACTATGGAAGTTCCTAGCGCTGAAAAATAGAGTTTGCTTTTAATTATTTTGAAATAATTTTAATTTTTTATGGGTGGAGATATAGATGATAATTCAAGTAGAAAATGAAAGTTGAAATACAGTTATGTTTGTGCAACAATGAAAACTGAGCTTGGGTGTGATTTTCCAGTGAAGTATATATACACACATGCATGCCTACACAAATGAGATTTCCCTCCCAGTTTGTGTGTGTAAGACTGTTACATGCACACCCTTCCTTCACTTTTCTGAACAGGTAACCAGTTCCAGTTCAGGCTGGTAACATTTTATTGCATATAACAAATGGGAGGCAAAAAAGTATATGTCCTTCACTGGAATAATATTTACTTTGTCAATTTGAACGACATCTGCACTTGTCGCTTCAATCTTTTCACCAGTGTTTGACCTCTATTTCCTCTCTAATCTCTACTGATTATGAGTTCTTATTTAAGCTCTAAACACAAAAGTCTATTACTCGTTTTGGCCTTGGTCATTCATGTATCTTCTATATGAAGGTCTCGCACTTACCTGTCCTCTCATAAATTAAACTGGATTTCATATTTATCAGCTAGTCAGAAATACAGCTACCAAACAACTGGCTCTTGACTTCTGACAGACATTAAATAATCCATAATGAAAAAGGCAAACTATTTACACAAAAGACAATATGAAATATGTTCAATTATAGAAGGTCTCTGTTTTTCCACCTTTACCTTTTGGATACCTTTCTACGAATTTGATGCAGGTTTTCTTGAACCAAGAAAATGTGGTACTTTTATGGAAGCAACATTCTAGTAAAACTATGTCAGGTAATCCTCAAAATTCAGGATCAGATCTATGCTATTGGAATTAGGTTTTCCTGCTGTTACTATTTCTGGACTTGGAAGTACATTTCCAAAAAGCAGCCTTAGAGTTATGTCCAAAACTGTAGCTAGTAGAATAGTTTAGATTGACATGGGGCTATATGGCAGGAGGGCAAATGGAAAGAGGGAATAGGTCAGGGAAGTTTTCTAAACTCTTTGAGGATGGAGCATATGAAAATCTAGAAATGTCCATCTTCAAAGAGTGAATGAAGTCTTCTTGACAAAGACTGAGTAATATGACTGCTGTTGTGGGAGAGGCATCAGAAGAAAGACCAAGTCTACAGAGGAAAATTCAAGCATATAAATCCAGACATTTTCAGACAGGTGTGTACTCCATGAGTCTGCATAGTCCCTTCCAGGTATCCAGTAGTTTGGACATAGGCTACCAGCCTGATCACTGGTTTGAGCTTTCCCAGAGAGAGGAAGCTGGGAGTCTAGGTCATCTGTCATTTTGTTGCAGACAACATGAGGGGCCCCATGAACAAAGTTTCTTCACCTCCCTTTCCTCCCTGACTCTCAGCTTCTGAAGTGGGAGAGAAACATCGAAGAAAAATTAAGTAATGAGATCTGGAAATTGGCACTAGTCTCAAGCCAAATTGTTGTATCAGATTCATACAAGTAGCTTCACTCCTTGGGATATGAAGGAAGTTTGTATTGTTGGTAGTTTCTCAGGACAACAGATAGCTGTTGTGCTCTACTTGCAATGTGCAAGGAATATACTCATCAAGGTTTGTCCTGAAAAATCACCCATCTTCTTTCTGAAGTTCCATAGAACAGGTTTGTAATGTTCATGTGAATGATGTAAAGCCATCTTTTGAGCATGCTAATGTGATTTCATGCATTAAATTGTCTCTTAATAGCAGTAAAACTGTGTTTTCTGTCATCCAGGGTTTATACATTTGCTTTAATAATTATAGAAGCAGGCCATTTTCTAGATAATTGCAAACATTCACAATTCACATTTAAGTTTATGCATAAGGACATTATAGGTACTGTAAATTTTATGCTTTATAAAAGATGCAGGATTAGTCTGATACGTACCTTTTATGCACAGCCATTGATTGATGTGCCAGAGACTAATAAATTTTGTCTGAAGAGTTTCACTGCAATCTGATTCCCATTCATCTGCATATGACTTCATTTTCTGAGCAGTGTGAGAGTGCAACTATTTCTCAGTAGCATTAAACTGACCTAAATCTGACATGGAGAGATTAATTCTGGGAGGTGACACAGCAGAGGCATATAAGCACTATTGATAGTCCTGAGAAGACTCAGGCATATCTGTGCATGGTGCAACTGATTTTGTAGATAATACAACACCATCCAAAGAATAAGACATAATTTGACTATTCTAAAATTAGAGAATACTTTTAATCTCTGAAATCTGATGCTATTTCTACGTTTAAAGATGCTATAGTAAAGATTAAATCAGAAAAATACACAGGGCTATTAACTGATTTCAGAGAAAGATTGGTCAGAGTGCAGTAAATAAATCCTATACACATATATTTGGCAATAATGATAAAAGAGATCTTGAACAGTTGCTGATTATGTGAACACTGTAACAAACAGAACTCATATGGAAAAAAATAAATATGTGATCATAAAATTTAGACTGTGTTGTACAATTTATGCCAAAATACCTGAATTTTTCACTATGAGTTTATATTACTGTTATTTTCTAAATTTTAAATGTTTCATCCTAAAAACCTTAATAATATTTTAAATTTGGTTTTATCACAACTTTTCCATGGTTTGGTGGGGAAAATAAAACAACATTTGACAAAAACACCTTTCAGATATTTAGTTTTAGGTCAGTTTGACTAGGCTGACTCCTGTAGTCAACAGAGAGGAAGAAGTAACAAAAGAGAGAATCCTCAAAAAAGTTTTTGCAGTGAGTTTATGCTAGGCTTAGGGTGCTTTAGGAGCTAAAATCTCATGTGATTACTGAATGTGGTCAAACTGCACATGACTATTCATTTTAGTAGATTTTCTCTTCACTGGAAACAGCTCAGCCATATCTGCTATGGTCTAAAATATTTAATAATACACAATACCTCCAGAGTGGATAGAAATAATAATATAGCAACACATTACTTATTAATAAAATAATATGTAGATTAGCTGAGTTACTAGAAAGAAGTTAAAAGTTGGGATAAAAAGTGATGAAAACTAAGTTACATTCCTTTGACTTGGATAATTCAGTTGTCAAATTTAAGTGTGAAAGTAAAATATAAGGCCTCTGTTCATGTTTATCGAATGTCAGCAGGTTATGACTGGGCAGGGTTTGGGCAATTTCTGTAATTTCAGCCTAAGGATCATTTGTCCATTGTCATGATGAAGAGGAAGTTGGTTAATATTAATGCAGTAGTTTTATGTAAGGAAACTATCTGAAATTATCTGAAATAACTACTCATGCTCACCACACTGCACTTTCATTTGTAACACCATTTGCTTCTGTTCAGAGAACTGCTGAAAGCATAGCTCATTCCCTTTGCTGGTTTGATGTTGATCTGTGATAGTCACCCCTCACCCTGCTAGTCTGTGCACTGATTTACATATGTTCATGTCTCTCCAGTTCTGAATGACAGATATTAATGTTTATTAGCAAAGAACATTCTCTCTGCCTTGTCCTTCCGAAAGAGTTTCCTATTTTGGCCAGCGGATTTTTGTAAAAAAATTTTTTTCACATCACAGCCATATAACCCAACCATTGAACCCAACCAGATGTTGGACTCAATGACCCTTGTGGGTTCCTTCCAACCCCGATACTCTGTGATTCTCTGATTCTGTGAACCCTTTTTGCTGGCTTTCAGCATAGCAAGTTAGACCATATTACCTCTCTATAAAGAGAATTTCCAGCTCTTCGTACTTATTACCTACATGTTTAGCACCAATTAATAAGCAATTAATTTCCTTGTTGTTTTCCACCTCTATACAAATCATGTGTTACCTTGCATCTGACACATATTTGTCTTCCCTCCACCAACACAGCAGGTGATTTTTAAGAAGGAAAACAGGATCTGTAGGACTGAAACCATCAAGCACAACTTGTACTTACAAAGCATAAATTATGGCAAGAATGGACTGTGTGATTACTGCAATGAATCTGAAGGACAAACCTATGAGATTAAATTCTCTTCCTGCGCTTTTTACCCAGGACCACATTTTTGTTACAGGCTGAAAACAGGGAAGAAATATGGTAGTTGTCTATTCACCAGTTTCATGAGAGGAGCTATTACAACTCATGTTCCTTAGTCTCTCAGTTGCCTTGAGTGGTACATGATTAGTGACACTGTGGTCACTATAAATGCACTGCACGGAGACACATAGTAAAATCTGGCCCAAGGTTCAGAAACCACAGAGACATTCTGATATTCCTTGTTGGAGGAATATGTTACAGGCAAAATTTCATGTAATTTGTTTGGTCTGTCCCTTTTTGCTCCCAGCACCAGAAAGCAATCACAACTCCAGTGAAGAAATAGGCAAGGAGGCAGCACCTCCTCTAGTGCCAGGTGAGAAAGGACTTGAAGATGCAAGGAAACATTAGGAATATGTGGATGAACTCAGAAAAGAGAAAAAAGAAAGGAGCTGGTATCGTTTTCCAGACCAGAAAACACTTCATTTAACACACTGCTTATAAAGAGGACATTATTTTATTACAGAAATCCATTCTTGAAAGATGAGTACGGGAGTGTTGTCTCAAATTTACACCTAGAACACAGAAGGCTGATGATAGAGTTGTCAGAGATCACAGTGTGTGTGACAGAAGGAGTCTTGCTTTTCTTTGACAGACTATCCTAAGCTGTTAAGAAAAGTGAGCACCAGGAATTCAGTCATCTGATGGAAAAGGATACCAGAAATCCTTACTTTAAACTAGATAACACAGCTCAAATGTCACACATTGAAGACTTGTAGCGAAGTCCTCTGAAATGAGATGCAGACTGGAATTGTTAATGGGAATTATTCAGAAAGTGTGTTTAGAGAATCATAAACAACTCACCAACAGGGAGGAGAGAGTGAAATTAACCAAATCAGCAATTTGTTATGAAATATTTGCTCACTCTTAAAGGAGAATAATAAGAACCAGAGTCTCTTTCTATCTCAGCAGTAATGGGAAGTGCACTCAATCAGCACAGACAGCCTCAGTGCAGTAATAAGAGCAGATGTCAGAGAGCTATTCCAACCTGGTTTCCTTGTGTGGGACAGAGAAATAACCAGAAAAATGGGGGAAAATGGAAGTAAAAGGGAAAGGTGAAAACAAGCAAACTAACAAATAAAACTCAAACTCAGACCAGAACCCCTGGAATTATTTTCAAATATTAAGGAGTTTTATGTGTTTCTTCCCTGACATTTTAGGTATGTGTCCTTTCACTTCATGAACTCCAGAAAGGAATGCTCAGTCTGAAGAGAGTTTTGCCTCTTGCTTCTTGAATTGCTGGGTTCTAATTCCTTCAAAACAAATTTTAGGGAAGGAGGTTGCTTGCTGTCTATCTTACGACAAGTCCTATAAAAGTGGTAACAAACTTATGCTGATATCCAGTCTATGTCCATTATCCAGCCTGTCTGTACTGATCACTGTCTTACCCACTTTTTTCCTGCAGAGCTAGGTTCAAGTCTGTAGCCAGCTGGTTTGGATGATAATCCTAGATTCTTTGCATTGTCCCACTCACTAGAGACCTTGAGGCTCAAGCAAGCTGCCAAGTAATATAGCTGATTTAAAGAAAACCAAAAGCCTAAAATACTGGAAATTGATGGGGACACATTTTTTCCCCTGATTTTCTCCTTACATTAACATATTTGAAAATATTTCCTTCATTTATAGCCAGCTACTGAAGGAGATTACAGTCTTTACATGAAATCAGCAAGAGGTGGAGGGTCCACCATTTTCACTGTTAATTTGAATTAATTCATACCTTTCCAGCTAAAAATATATACCTTGTTTTTTAATTTTCAGTTTCAGCTTTCAGTCATCTTTTCCATACTTCTTTTTTTCCCCAAGTAGATTAGGCAATCCTTTGTTCCCTGGTGTTTTTTTCTTATGCATGTGGTTACAAACCATTTTGAAATCACATTTCAATCTTCCTTTTTATAAGCTTAACAAAATGAGTGCTTTAAATTTCTTGCTCTATGTCATTAACTCTCCAGCTACTAAATACTTTTTAGGGCTCTTTTTAACACCCTCACCAACATTCTTTAAAAATATGGAGATCAGAAGAGCACTGAGTATTGCAATAACAATCACACAGAGGTAAGCTCACCTCCCTCTACTCCTCTGTTTATATACCCATGGATGGTATTAACCCTTTTCCCACAGCACTGCATAAAGCTTTCTGCAGTCATATATCTACTGTGACCCCTAAATTCCTTTCAGCGTCGCTGCTTTCCAAGGCAAACTACTCCATTCTCTAGGCTTAACTTCTCAGTCTGTTGTCTGGCATTTGGTCAGACAGAATGAAACACATTTTGATTGAAGGGTACCCATTTGCTGAGTAGCTCCTGCAGTCATCTCTTTTATTTCCGTGCCATCAGTCCTCACCTCCTCCACAAGCTCCTGCAGTCATCTCTTTTATTTCCATGCCATCAGTCCTCACCTCCTCCATGAGATTATCAGAAGTGATTTATTATTCACTTCCATGTAGTTGCTGGAAATGTTTTCAAATTTTGCTGCTAAGATTTTTCTCAAATCTCAGGCAATACAAGCAGGGACAGGATGGAACCATGGGCTGAGAGTGATCTTTGTTTCAAACATATGCAAGATATCTTCTTACAAATGCCTCCAAACACACTCCCCAAATATATCTTTGATTTCCACACAGCTAAATGAAGAAAGACAGAACAATACTGCTGGAGGAAGAGAGGCATAGAGAAGTCAGTGGGCTTGCTCACAATTATGCTCAAAATTGAGGAATGGAATTCCTATTTCTAGGTCTTATTATTTGTGCTTCTTGCCAAATCAGCCATAGCCTGTGTAGAAATTTTGCCTCTTTCTCTCAGCATTTTCTCTTCTTATCAGACATGAAAAAAAAACCCAAAGAAAAACGCAGAAAGCCCAAAACAAAACAAAACAAATGCCATTGCTTTGTGTCTTTCTAAAGATGTATGTACCTGAGTAAAAATTTACAGTCAGTAGGAGTTATATGCTTAAATTCTGGAAGTTGTTTAAGTAGATTGTTTAAATAAGCAACTATAGTGACTCCTTCTGCCTTTGAGACAACATTTTTTCTGTTGTTTTTAAGAAGAACTTGGATGCATTTGCTCCTGGTCACTTCCTGATAGTTGTGAACTTTTTTCTGTGTTTCAATTCTCTGGTCCACAGCAAACTAGACTGTTTTGAATATAAGACTGTCACAAGGTATGTGGATGTTCAAGTGTTGCTTGTGCCAATGTTAGCAGTGTCTTCACAGATAAAGAGTGTAAAGGTTGTGAGGTGAAACATCTGACTTGGAGCCAAGTCCACTGGGAGATTTATGGACAAAAAGCATAAAAATTCCTGGAGAGGATAAACTATCCAAGGCCAGGAAAAAGGTAGGTTAACCTCTGAGAGGAGGTCCTAGGGGAAGAAAGGCAGATCTGTCTAAATGATGAGGCAGGTATCCCAATAGGATGAGAGTGCCAGGCTCAGAAACAAAGAGGCTAAGATTAGATTTGTTGCTTATGGTTTTCCCCTCCAGTATCGACTTCATTAAAACTGCAAGAACTGATTCAGTGTGTGGAAGCTACATGACCTTGAGGTCACACAATAAGCTTGTTTCATAAGTCATATGCAGTTTCCATCTCTGCTTTCTCATTCACTTTCTCTCTGCTCTCTCTTTCCACACACACACTGTAGCCTCCAGTCCCAGTCTTTTTCTTCTATACCTATATCTCATCCCACTGTCCTCATCTCTCAAACTTCTTGCCCCACCGTCACTAACCTTACAGGTCCATTGCACCCTAAGTACCACAGTCCTTTCCACCCAAGGCTGCCATTCCAGTCTCTGTCTCTCCCTATTTGAGCCTGGGATCCTTTCTCTCATACTGCTGCTGGATTTCATCTCTGGTGTATTTGAATCTGGGAGGTTTCTTACTGCATCCCCCTTGAGTCCTTATCAGGATGCTGCTGAGAGCACTAGAACAACAGACTCAGATTTTGGGCAGCTGCTGGGCCAGGTATTACGTGAAGCATCTTAGAAGACAATTATAGGGAAAGTCATTCTTACTCTGGCTGGAGCATTGCCAGTGTACATGGTATACTTTGGGAATATATAAGTGTTAAAACATTTAACAAATCACTACCAGACATGAGCAAACATTGATTTCCCAAACAAGCAACTGACTTTCACAGGTACGGGACAAAGGCCACCCTATCAAACTAACATCCAATTCCAAATGATGAGAATACTAGGGTTTTTCAAATAATATATTTTCTTTTTCTAAAATACCCAATGTCTTTAGAACATCTTTGCTTTACTTCATACAGAAACATTAAGAAAAAGTTTCTTAAAGGAGTGCTAAAATCAGTTTGCCTAACTTGATTTGACTTTGCAATAACAATTTTACAACAAGTCAGAAAAAAGCCAAAATTTCAGGATAAAATGAGTCACATTTTTACTCTATATAGCCTTCAATGTAACTAGCTATTTGAAATTATGCAGGGAACCAGAATTAACACACTTGGCTGCTGAAGAAAAAATAAACCCAACACACAAATCAATGGTATTTTCAATAACATCTTTCAATTGTGACAAATCACAGCTCTGTGGCACCCTCCCTAATGCAGTGGTGTGACATTGTTCCCGTGCTATCTCAGAGGGTCACTGATTCAAATTTCCTGCAGCAAATATGCTTTTCTCAGAGCTCGTCTATGCAAACACTGACAGCTCCAAGGCTTGTTTAGTTTTTGATACATGGTTTTAACTTCCAAATCCTTATCTATATCATGTAGCACTTCCTCATTCAGTGGAGACTGGTTTTTGTTCTCCTGGATTTATCATTGTTCTATAACTATGTTTTGACTGCATTTCTAATCTGTTAAATCATATTTTCTGCAAATGCAATCTATATTGATCTCTAATTCAATTTTTCTTAATTTGTTTTTTTGATAGTATTGTATGAAAACATTTGCACATGCAATTTAGTATGTGTTATAAAAGGATGAAGTATCAAGTCAGATATTTTTGCTGAATAGATAAATTTTTATTTTATTCTCTTAAATTATCCTAATGATCTAAAAATCTGTATTACAAAGGAGTATTAAACAATTAGTTGTGGATACCATTCTTTCTGCAGTTTTGCCATTGTATTCCTCTCAGTCTTTTTACATAAAGTATTTACAGATAGATTTATTTTTAAAAACTTAGTGGTTTATTAGTTTTTCTGGTTTTTTGCTGTTAATCTTTATTAATTGACATCTCAACTTCATTGTATGGCAAGTGATACAACACATAAACTCTAAGAAATCCCAAGCCTAGATCTTTCCATCAGGCTAGCCAAGGAGGAAGCAGAAAATGCAGATAAATATATTGATTTCAAAAGGTGTATTCTGAACTGGCAGCCTTACATGAGAAGAGTATTTGGCCTACTGATTTAACTATTTATATTTGCCTATGTGATCATTACACCACACTCATAATTTGAAATAATGTTTTTCAAGTTTGAGTCTACAGCAAGTTACAAGTCATTAGAGTTTAGGAAGTCCCCTAAGCACTAGGTGTACATGAAAATCACCACTTAAGAAATACTAGACATGGAAATGGGAGAATTCATGTGCTTCTTTTAAAGTCCACTTAGATAACCAAACAGCCTGAGCACAAATGGAAAAATCAAAGGTGTATGTTGGTCTATGGTATGGTCTATCACAGTTCTATGGTAGAACACTAATCTGAATTTTTAAAAGTAGGTTTTGTCCATGGATGTGAAGAAAGAAATTGATGGGGGAAAGAAAGTCCCCCAGTTTGTCACACTGAAGAGCAGTTTGCAAATTGATCCATTTACTGTGTTATTTGCCAAATAAAATTTAACTCAAATATAACTTTAACGATAGCAAAATGTATAGATATTCTCTTTTAACTAACAAGTACTTAAACAGATATATTCTCTGTAAATAAATTTAACTCTGCACAGTCAGTAAGTAGAATATATGCAGATTACATATCTGTCTTTTATCAAAATTCTGCAGCAATATTGTTTGGAGGGTCCACATTCTCAGTATTCACTTACAATTTTGATTTTGCTTGAACTGCAGTATATGTGCAAGATAGCCCCCATTATTTTATTTTGATGAACACAAAACCAGTGCAAGGCAGAAATGTACTTCATGAATCAAAATTTGGAAAGTGATAAAAATGTATACTACAAAAGGAATAACAATAACTGTATCTTCTAAACAAACTTCTATGCATCAGAATTTCAGAGTTTTATTCCAGTAAACATGGAGCTTGCAGCGAGAATTTCTAGTTTGTTTCTCCTGAGATTCAGTCGCATCACATTCCCTTTATGGCTAGAGAAGTCTAGTGACTGAAGGGCAGCTGATTTTTCTCCTCTACTGCAATTACAGAAACTGAGGCCATTAAAGTTTGAGTCAACACCTTCTACCAGTATTTCCTGACTGCCCTGGCCAATTGGACTGCCCTTGGCCAATTGGACCATTCCAGCTTTTAGGGATCATTGGAACAATGCAGTGTCTTGGGCTTATACCGTTGTTCTGGGTTTTTTCAATTAAATATTAAGGGCCAGAACTCTCCACCTCTCTCTGGCAACTTAGGATGCCCTATAGACAAAAATAACTGTCAGGTTTCCTGTCAAGTTTGACTCTTCGGTAACTGTGCAGCTGGGGTGGTGAGAAGTTGCCAGATTGCAGGAAATAATTATAGTAAAATTTCACAAAAATGCAAATATGTAAACCAAAGCTAATTAAAACAGAGAAATGAACATGGTAATTGACCTTTACAGAACTCATGCAGTATGGACTTCAAATAGGAAAATAAGTGCAACCAGGTGATGGGACAGTGTATATAACTCTATGGTAACCCTCCCTTTTTCTGAATCTCATTTTAATTCTGCCTAAACTCGACAGACTTTGTTCTGCAGGAGTCCTTACAGATAATTAAAGCCCCAAATCCTTGTGGTAGGTTTTTTGTCATATTGGGGGGTATTTTTTGAGCAGATTAAGGAGAAAACTAGCACCTCTTTCACAAACAATTGTGAAAGATCATGGGACAATCTGAGTTTGCTTCAACTCCAGTTTTTTCTTTCACCTATCAAATATGGCCGTTAAATAATCTCTGCCCTTGTCCAGGCCGTTGTGCTTCATTACTTGTTGAAGCCACTAATCCAGCAGAAATCAATCTACATCCTGTGCCCGCTGCTTAGTGAGTCAAAGTGACTCACACAGTGGTCCACAAGTGGCAAAAGATGACTATCAGGACTCTACACCCTCAGGAAGGGAGTGGAAAAGGACCTCTCTGCCTTCTGGTGAAAGCAAACTATGAGGTCACATCTGCTCAATCATATAGGTTTACTCCAGGAACACAGAACCTTTTAGACTGACTGACTGTAGAAAGAACTCCACAGCCAGCACCTTTTCTTCTCAGCTAGTAATATTGTGGTCTATTTTAGGAAGAATGTAGCAGGACTCCAGAAACATCCTGGGCCTGGCAAATAAACTATGCAATTGTTTGATCTCTGGAGTGCTCTGTATTTTGTCCTTAAAATCAAGTGGCTCAGCTAAGAATTTGCAAGGCCTAACACCACCAGAATTGATCCTGCTCATCCTAGTGTGGATCGAAACACCATGTAACTGGTTAATTGCAAAATGTAAACTTCAGGGCCTGACATTTCAACACAAGATGGCTAATTCCTCACACCTCTACCTCTTAACCCGAAGGAAGTGCAAAGAGTATGCAGTGAAGCACATCTCCAGTGTAGAAGTAAAAGGTTTCAGTGAGATAAAAAGCTCCCTTGAAAGTGGAATGCTTTAAATACCTTACTAATGAGTGATAACATCACAGATTCAAATGACAAAGACTTTAGCGAGCAGTGTTGTTTAGTAGACTAAAAAAAAAAAAAAAAAAGGAAGAAAAGCAAAAGCAAAAAAGAAATGTTCCAACTTGGCCGAAAAGAACATACTGAATGAAGCTTTTTTATTAGTTCATCTGTCCTCGTGACTGATATTTGATAGTTAAGTGAATAGTGAAAAACACAATGTTTACAAAGAAAGGCTTAGAAAATCATGAGAGGGGGCACCAAGCTGCTAAAACTCTGCTTAGTTGGTTACAGATAAAGATTTGTTTGCAACTGCAGGGATCTGCCCTATGCAAAGCTTCTAAAATATGTCCAGAGTATTAAACGTTAAATGAGCTAACAGGTGAGGAACAATATAACTTTCATCATTACTTTAATTTGAGAGAAATAAGTATATGTATTTAAATATTAGCATTGTGTAGCTGAGTCCTGGCCTGTGTTTTTGGCCTGCATTTAAAGATCGTGTGGATTAACATAATTCAGTAGTCCTAAGGATCATTTCTGAGGTCCTGGATGGATTCACAGGTCTTTATTTGAAGTCATAATCAGGTGAGTTTCTTCTGAACCATCTTTTTACACATACAGGTTTGTGGTCTCCTGGCTTTTGTAGAAAAACACCCCATCATATTTTAAAAGGTACCATCTCTGGTTTTTTCCCTCCTTTCTTAGATGAATAGACTAATAGAAAGTTTATCTTATTTAAATCAACAAACTTTTGTGCATTATTTTTATCAGAATAGTCAACAAAACACTACAATAAGTTTCTGCAGCCTAATTTCTGACATAGAAGTATTAAGAATTCATGTTTATTTAATTGCAGAGAAAAGAATGTTTTAGCATTTTTCTCTAGGAACGCAAGAACCAACACAGAAATGTAACAGGCTATAAATTTGATAAGATGTCTTGTACTGCAATTTTTTATTTATCCTCATGGGACTCTCTGAGCTTTCCCAGATCTACCTTTTACCACAGAATTGCCTGATGTTCTTCATCAGCTTTTTAAAACAGAATTGTTACAAATGAGAGTTTACAGTGGCAGCCCTGGTTTATTTTAGGCAATGTCACCACATAATAATTGTATTGCATAAGTTTGGCAGCATTTCACAGCTTCACTGTCATGTTAATGGGTGGTATCCAGTTGCTAATGTTGAAAACTGCTTCTACACAGAAGCTGATTGAATAGGTTTGCTTACTAGCAAAGGCTCATTCATCTCTTTCATATTTTAAAGAGAGGCCATTTGTATGCCTGATGAAAAGTTTCAATAAAAAGTGGATAAAGTGGTATGGAACGAAGCTTTCCATATACATTATTTTTTCTAACCAAGAGAAGAAAGAAGAGCCTTCCTAAGTTACATATTAAAAGTACTCTCAGGTTTACTTGATATCTCCAAGACTCTACCTATTTTTCTTACTCTTACAAGCATCTCCCATACTCAGTTGAGGCCATAGTGGTTAAGGTGAAATTTAATCAAGAGCTCAGGAACTTCAGGAAATGAAGGTTGTACAGTACAGTAACCAATAAGTTATAGGATCCAGGGTGGTCGAACTTAGAGCTAGTGCCACATGTGCTTGTGGGACTCCTTCCTACTGCTGCCTGCAGAGCAGCCCCTGCCTCACTGCCCTGCAAGTGCCTCTTGTCTCCTCCATTCCTACAAGGATGCCCCATCCTTCCCCTGTGTATAGAAAAACAGGCACTTAACTGCCTGCATGGTGCAAACTGCTGCACACCTTAAAAATCTGTCCAAGCAGATGATCCACCTCCCTACACCATGGTAGTAAATTGCTTTTTCATCAGCTACTGTCTGGTTTGCTTGACCAGCAGATGCTCATGCTTCCCAGTTGTACCCAGCATGGATCCTGTCTCTATGTGCTGGGGTGAGCACAGGGAAAGCTCTGCATCTATATTTTTTCTTGTCTCAGAGAAGGCAGTGGCCATGTGGAGCAACTTGAGGGTCACTTTCGACTTGTGAGTATCCTTCCTTAATCCTTCACTAGCAGGTAGGTGGGAGACATCATCACCATTCCAAACCCTAAGTGTGTCTTAGCTGTGGCATGCTGAGCAGGCTCCAGATATGAACCTGGCAATATCTCCTCAGAAAACACAGATATTACTCCTAGATTCTGTCTCTTGAAAGGAGGTCTGGGCTCACCAAGTAGCTCCAGTGAGTCAAAATAGTCTGCATATGTGCATGAAGACAGTGAAATCTCAGACTTTGAGAGTTTCAAGCTTACAAAAACCATTTGGAAGCCTCTGGAAGAATGTCACTGACACAGAAGACAAGCACTTGACTAAACAAACTGTGTGCAAATCTCATAATCAGCATGTTTTATGGGACCAGATTGTCTGATATTAATACAAGGAAAAAATAACAGACCTGAACAAACTTGAAATATTTAAAATAATAATAAAAAGTCACATCCAAGGTTACAAACTTAATCGTATAAGTGCTTCTTTCAGTTTTCATTTTCCCAAAGCTGAAAGACTCAGAAAGACTGCAGCATTTCCATGTCTGGAATCCACATGACCAATACTTTTCAGTGCACCCTTCACAGTACACTACAGGCAAGTCTGAGAGGGCCTAACTTGTCACACAGAAGCTTTGCCACCTTTCAAAATTTTGTGTCAAACACAGCTTGTTTAACGTGGGACAGGCAGGAGGGCAACAGTGAGCATAGTATTGCTTCTTGAAAGAGCTTCTCATTGTTTTTAGGTCTTCAGCCAAGGGATCAAGTCACTGAAAGGGGAAACACAGGGTGCAGAATTACGATGTCACAGAATCACAGAATGGTTCAAGTTGGAAGGGACCACTGTGGGTCGTCTGGTCCAACCTCCCTGCTCAAGCAGGGCCATTCTAGAGCACATAGCACAGGATTGCATCCAGACAGTTCCTGAATATCTCCAGTGAGGGAGACTCCACACCATCTCTGGGCAATCTGTTCCAGTGCACAGTCACCCACACAGCAAAACTTTTCCTCATGTTCTGGTGGAACTTCCTGTGCATCAGTTTCTGCCCATTGCCTCTTGTCCTATTACTTGGCACCACTGAGCAGAGCCTGGCTCCATCCTCTTGACACCCTCCCTTCAGATACTAATATACAATGATAAGATATACAATATATAAGGTATACAAGATATATAGTATAATACACATTGTACAGTCTTTGTCTGAAGCAGTAACTATTATTATTATTAGATAAAATAAGTCCTTGGAATGGGAATGGAAATCCAAGCCTTGCCTTTTTCCATGGAAATATTTAAATCTTCATGATGGATTGGAATTTAAATTCATCCTTGAACTCAGTGACCACTTCCTGGTATGCCCTGCTTTAGCACACTGTATTTTGTAGCTCCTGTTTTGAGAAGAAATGTCATTTGCCTTAGAACTACCTTCAAAATACTCAGCTTTATGTTGCCATAGCTTCTTTGCAAAACTGCCTGTAGTACTGGTAAGTCTTGCAAGGTCACATGCACCACTCAGTCCTACAGTATTTTATTGACAGGGCAGGAGAGACACAAGAGTAATTTTAAAAGACATTTGTTGTTTTAATAAAACAAAATATCCAAGTACAGTAAGTGCTATATGAAGCAGACAACATCTTACAGCTACACAGTAAAATGAAATTTGTATAACTATTATAAAATACCATTCACTTATAAAGTAAAAAAAAATAAAATGGTGCTTATTAGGCTACAGTCTACAGATCAGGCCCAGGCTGAGAAAGTGAAGCTCAGATGTTTAAGGCTTTTAGTTAAGAAATAAAAACTACACAAATATAGGAACTTTTACATACCAGAGTATTCTCAAGGTTGAATTAAGATATAGTTCACCTTTCAGCACTGTACAAAAGACACTGTTAAAATAAATGGTGCTAATTAATGTGAAGGTAAAATGGCCTGATTGACAGCAGTGGGGAATTTTGTTCAGAAAACAGTGCTAGAAAGGCAAATTTCCTTACATTGTCATCATCAACTTGCCTTACCTAGAAAGCTATCATAGAGGTAATTACTACATCAAACTTACTTGTATTTTTTGATCTTTTCTTTTTCACGTGGCTTCTGTGATTGATACTGTCGAGCTCATTGCACCTAGTCCATCAAGCAGGCATCATATTACGTTGGTCAGAAAACTCTGAGGAGTGTGACAGATCCCAAACCAATTATCAGCATGTTTGCTGCCCAGTGGGTGCATCTGTGTACTGGCAAGAGGTGCAGTGCAACAGACAGCAAAGCAGTTAGTGTGGACACACATCTCCATGCCCATGCCATGCCCATGTTCATGCCCTGCCTGTGCTCTACTCATGAATGCTGGTGCTCAGACCAGCTCAGCTCTACTCCAGAGTTGTGTCTGGGGTTCACCCAGACTAGGAGTGTCCTGGGGCCTCCCTTGTGGGTGAGGTACTGCTGCAAGAAACCTGGGTTGTGTACTCTGAGTCTGAGCCAGTGTGAGCCACAGCACAGTAAATTGGGGTGATCCCTAAATTTGCTTCCAAAAAAGCACACTCTTGCTGCAAACTTGACTGTCATAGCTTCCCTGTACCACTTCAGCTGTAGATTTCATTGCCTGAAATTAACTGCAGTGCAAAAATTAAAATTTTGAAGAACTAAGATGCTTTGATTTAAATATTTTATTTGAATTTGTTTTGAGTACAGGTGCTAATGAGTGGTCTCTGTGAGGACTGGCTGGATATGCTCCATGCTGGCCACAACCGGTTCCAGCCAGCTCCAACTGAACCACTGCAGGGCACGGCTGAGCCCTCCAGCCACATAGAAAAGAAGAGGCTGAAAATGCCAAACAGATATATGGAGAGTCAATGAAAAGGGTAAGAAACAGGAGAGGCAAGGTCAGAGCAGCTGGAGAAGGAGGAGGAGCAGAAGGTACTGCCCAGCATCAGACCAGCCATCCACCTCAGCTCATGCAGGACTCCATGTCCTAGCATATGGCCATTCTCAAAGGAGCTGCCATCATGGAGAACCCGTGCTGGATGTCCTGGTCTGATAAGACTCAGGAGTGTTCGATCAATTGCTCCAGTTAAGACACAAATGAGGTCAAAATACTGTTAGGGAGTGAGATTTTATTATTGGTTACTCGGGGGGAGAGAGAAGGGGCAATTGGAAAGTCAGAAACAGAAAAGGGGGAGGCAAGCAAGATTTGGGATGGTGCAGTAGAGATAGTCACCACCGTAGGTCCAGCAGCATTCTGATGTTCCATAGTTGTCTTTTCTTCAGAGATGAGTGTGCGTGCCATGCTCTGGACCAGTGGGTCCTTTTTTATAGGGCTCTGACAGGCATTATCAGTCAGTTTCCCTGGAGTTGACCCATTCTGAGCCTCTGTTGTCCGTCATGGACAATGGTGAACAGTGGTGCCTAGAGGTGTCTAGTGGTCTAGACAGCTGGAGGGGATGTCCATCATTATCTGGCAAATGGCTTGGCAGCCAGAAGGTGTAGGTGGTGGAGAGTGGTGCCTCCTTACCTCAGAATGTCGGTCCCACTGAGAGAGAGACGAATAACTGAGCAGCTGGGTGGGATTTTGGCTGTCAGTCAAGGCTAACACACCACAGACATAATTTTTTAAAATGAAAATTACTTTTAAATACTTATTTTACTTTTTTTGTTGTTGCTTTTGCTTTGAGACATTTGCAAAAAATCAAATAATTGCAGCTAAAAGATGTTTACTCATAGTTTGGGATATATTGCACTTGAATAAAACATTCCCCAAAAATTAAACCTGATGGATAAAAGAGAAAGTCCTTCAAAGGCATCAAGTGAAATTAAGTTACTGAAAATGTTTTGTTAAGCTCTGGATGAGCCCCTTGGGGAAATTTCTAAGCAGAGCTTGTGATGCCTCCATGTTCTCCACAGGTTAAAAGAAAATTTAGAATTGAAGTTAATGCTCTTTGAACCTAAAATCAATACAAACTAGGAATAACATAGCAGTGAAAAAGTGATTTTAATTCAAAACAGAAAGCAGAATGCATTCCTGATCATTTTAGACTTAGAAAAATTAATTAACTTTGACACAACTACAAGTGAGCTGGCTCATTGCACGTCTTTCGAAGTCCAAGACAATCTTCTTAACAATCTGCTTAGTCTAATTGTAGTAAATGGAGAAATACATTTGAAAATGTCAGAATCACAATCGATATAATTGACCAGAAAGGGGTAACAGCTTTGTTACTCCCTTATGCAGCCAATGAACCACTCTGTTTTCATGTGATTATCCCAGAGAGGTTTAAATTCAAAATTAGAAAGAATATGTTCAGCAGCCTGCAGAAAGTGAGATGGAAGCCCATTCAATTCCTAAAGTTCTTAGTGTAGATAGAACTTTGATTATAGACTTTGAAAAAAATAAGGTTCTTGCTCCAGTGAGACATTAACTGATCTCAATTACATTAAAACTAATCAGTGTTAAGGATGCTGAAAGTTAATAGCTTCTGCTGAAGTACCGTGGCTTACCTGTATTCCCCTGCTACTTGAAAAAATGTTTATGTATGTTCTTTATACTGAAGAATGATCTTGTAAAAATTCATGCTTGGATGAAGAACAGAAATACAGGATGAAGACACATGAAGAGCTCTAAGAGTCATGTTGTGAGTTTGAATATAGATTAGAAGAAAATTGTTTCAAAATGAAAACTAAAGTTTAATTCATTTTTTTTTTCTCAGGATATCATGAAGTTTGTCGGGAGATCTTACTTGTTTCTTTCTATATACTTCACAATCCATCGTTTTTAATCAGATTTTGCTTTTATTTTGAATAGCTCACAGTAATCAAATCTCTTTTGGGGACAACTCTTGTGCGCAAAGTAAGATTATAAGTGTTAACTCTTGAGCCAGACTGATTAATGTCATCTTTGTATTGGTTTATTTGACTACAAATGTACTACTTTTTGACACTGAACGAGCTAAAAAGTCAAAATAAAAATCAAAGGTGGCCAGTATCACAGAAACAAAAAGTCTGCAATATGAATATCCTTTGGTTCTTTTCATATGAGCTGTTTGGTGTCTTTCTACTTGTTGCTGCTTTTGTTAAAAGGCAACATTAATTGCAATAATCAAGTTTCTTTCTCCTTTTTTTCTTGGGTTTATTCAGCAAATAATTCTATGACTGCTTATAGCTGTCTGCATCTGCTATGCTTCTGCTGTGTCTCTGCACACAGAGATGTATGTTGGAAAGAGAATTGCTTCTTATGTATATCACAGCTGAAGGACAGCCTATGTGTCCACAAGCTCAATGAGATTTTATCAAACTGTCAGAGTAACAGAGAAAACACTGAGAAGTGAAACAAAATTTATTTCAATGGCTATTTTGTCTGCATGGAGCATATGATCAAGCACAAGCATAATTTTCCCCAAAAGCCTAGGTATTAATGAAATTAGGACAGTTTACAAAGTCTATTGAAATAGATACACTGATCAAAAACAGAGGCATTTGAATATTTTCTATCTGTAATGTATATGGGGACCAATCTTCAAGGCTTTATTCAGGGCTTAGCTGAAAAAATAAAACCTGTGAACTGTTTCTCTGGAAAGGAAGCAAAGCAGAAACCTCTATACAAGGATGTCATCTCATGT
>NW_008655345.1:70355-70635 GCF_000695815.1 Acanthisitta chloris | reverse complement strand
CCCCCCCCCCCCAGCCGGTAACCTACAGGTGTGTGCAGAAGCAAAAAATGGGTTAAGTAGAGGGGAATATTGTAGAGGCATTGCATCTTGCACTGACATTTCTTAGAAATGAAACCAAGAATGCCTTAATTTGCTCCAGCTCCTACCTTGTTATATTTCCATAGTTTTCTTCATACTAAAACATACCAGTAGGATCCCATCCCTTCCCTTCCCTTCCCTTCCTTTCCCTTCCCTTCCCTTCCCTTCCCTTCCCTTCCCTTCCCTTCCCTTCCCTTCCCTT
>NW_008655345.1:33669-70190 GCF_000695815.1 Acanthisitta chloris | reverse complement strand
GATCCCATCCCTTCCCTTCCATTCCCTTCCCTTCCCTTCCCTTCCCTTCCCTTCCCTTCCCTTCCCTTCCCTTCTTTTTGCCAAAATTGTGAAACACTTTCAGTTTCAATGTCATCCCCAAACCCCACACATCTTCTTTGATTCAACAAGGTTACTTTTACCAGCCTCAATGTTTAATCCTTCTGTGCAAGTATGCAGCAGTATCAGTCTTTCCTGAACTTTGAACAAATTGAGAAAGCTCCTGAAGACTAGGAAAAAGTGTAAAGGTATGGAAACAAGTAGCTAAAGTTTAAAATAGGATCTCTGAAGTGGAGGTCTGCTCAATTAGAGGTCTTTCATCAGTTATTAACCTGAGTTCAGGAAGAAAATTCATAAAGTTGCAAAATACCAAGTACAAGAAATGAATGTTTGAAATATACTTAGCTGCTGAAACTTTTCAAAGTATAATCCACAGAATAATTCAGTGCATACCCAATGTACCCAATGTCCCTAGTCAACATTTTAACCTTTGGCAAAATTAAGGAAGCACACAGACAAACTCTTGCGATATTTGACTGCCTGACAGCTATTAATCTAACATTTCACAACTGAAACTGAATGAAGTAATTCTTTAGCGTTTTTTCCCCAAAAATTTTATAGAGATAGACATAAAGAATAACAGCAAAGAAAACCTCAAAGAAGCTCAACATTTGTATTGCAAAATCTCTTTACATACTCTGTGGAAAAAGTGCCTTAACACCACTTCTCATCTGATGAGTTGAGGTGGAGCCTCTTTATTGTAAGCCAGGAAAATCACCAAGGTGTGATTTCTTTTTTAAAATTTGTCTCACATACCTTATGCTACAGCTGAACCTGCTAGAAACTTCTATTCATGAACACTTATACATTTTACCAAATTTTTCCCACTGGCTACAGGATATAAATTGCTGCCTGCCTCCTGATTTAGTCTAAGTAAAATATCATGTGTGAACGGCAATGGTTAATGATGAACAGATGTCTGGATCTCAAAGTATGACATCTTTCTTAAGGCAGTGTTTGAATACTGACCAACTCTAACATCATCTTCCTCTGTAAGCAAGCTTGTTTGGGAAAAAAAAACCACTACAAAGCCCAAACAAACAAACAAAACTCCCCCAATCATTAATTTTGTCTGTCCAGTTTAGGCAATCTAGAATTTGAATTTTCGAAACTTCTTAAGCCTTCATGGAAGCTAGAGGGAAAAGTAGATTTTCAGTACATTTTATAATCAGGCCATAAATCAATTTGCTGGACCTGGTGCTCACCAACAGGGAGGAGCTGGTAAGGAACATGGTGCTCCAAGGCTGTATCGAGTTTGAGATCCTCAGGGTGGTGAGGAACGCACACAGCAAGCTCACTACCCTGGACTTCAGGAGAGCAGACTTTGGCCTTTTCAAGGAACTTCTTGGCAGAGTCACTTGGGATGAAGTCCTGGAATGCAGAGGGGCCCAGGACTGCTGGCTAATATTCATGGATCAGTTACTCCAAGCTCAGGACTGATGCATCCAGACACAGAGAAAATTGGTCAAAAATGCCAGAAGGCCTCCGTGGATGAATAACAATGTGCTGAGGAAACTCAAGGTAAAAAAAAGAGGCTTTCAGGAAGTGGAAGGGAGGACAAATGGACTGGGAAAAATACAGAGAAACTGTAAGAGAAGCTGATACAATCAGGAATGCTAAGACAATTGGAATTGAGGCTAGTCAGGAACATTAAAGGCAATACCAAGGGCTTCTACAAGTATGCTGCATGTAAAAGGAAGGCTAGAGATAATGTGGGCCCTCTCCAAAAGCAAGCAGGAGAACTGGCTACCCTGGATATAGAAAAGGCTCAGGTTCTTAATGATTGTTTTCCTCAGGTGTTTGAAGCACGGTGAGCATGGTGTTTAACATCCTGTGCGTTGAAAACCATGGATTGGACAAAACTGCAAGGAAGAGTACTCAGACCTCAGAGTAGAGGTTAGAAGGGCTGATAATTCCAGAATAACATCTATTATTTCCTCTCCTAAAAGAAGCAATTCCTGCTTGAAGAAAATCACGAAGTTATGTACCATTCAGAGGAAGCACTATGGAAAGTACCAAAATATATGATAAAAAACCCAAGAAGTGATGATGGTCAGAACACAATCAACTTTGGCAACCCCCTGTTATTACATTTCTGGAGTGCTTTTGATCTCAGAAATATTACGCATGCATTGTGAATGACCACATCCCAACAGAAAGGTTGTGATTTGCAGTTAGTTTACCATGGGCTTGAGGACAAACTGGTGGACAGGTTGTACAAGCAGTGTCTAGACTTACAGCCAACTCCTTGACTGACATGTTCTGTTCAATAGTAGCCTAACCAAAAATCTTATTAATAATGCTGTTGCTTTAGAAAGTTAAATTGATTAGTTTTATTGTCTTTCAGATATTTATTCCAATACCTTTTTCCTACAGAAAACATGAATAGATTGAGGGAAACATAATACAACAGCACTCATGCCGAAGGACATGACAGAGACTAAATGGATCCCTTTGGAGTAAGACTTCAAAGTAGATCCTGAAAGAAATGTAGTCCAAGTCAAAATATGGAATCATAGGTCTGACCTTTAGATGTGAATTTCTATGCTCTCATTTTAGACTTAGTGTTCTTATAGAGGTAGAATATGTTAGACATGTTCTAGAGGTCAAAAATTAGTAAAACATTGGTCTCTGGTAATCAAAAAGATATGCCAATAAAGCCAACAGAAAGCTAAAAATAAATAACTATTACCAGAAAACGTACAGGATTATAGATAAAGTATATGTGTCTCTCATGCCTGAGGTGATCAGGGAAGAGTGTATAGCCCAGGATAATAGATTTATGTCTTGCTAGTAAGTTACTTTCAGATTGTATGAATTTTCCATATGATTCTGATGCAAGTCTTGTTACATCTGATTTGCAAGGCTTTCCTGGATGAGACAAAGATAAAACTGTACTATATGAGAAAGAAAAAGAACTGGTAATCATTGCTCACTATGACTTTTACCATGCCAGTGTTTTGTCTTAAACAGGAGAAGTGAAAAGTAAGGTTGTTCATGCTGAGTCCATGCCTCTCAGTTGAAATCTAGTTTGATATAGGTCTTATCATAATAACTTATGGATGACAAATCCAAATTTCATGGGAAATTGAATAATTGTAGTCACAGGTTTTTTAAAAGTGCTTTTACTAATCAGCTGAGTGTAAAACCTTGCAACAAATATTTGTGTAATATTTGTCAGTGCATCTTCTGTTACAGAACAGACAAATAATTTTTAGCCTAACTATTATTTACATAAGAACTCTACCTAGAGTCCTTATTGTGTAAATGGGACTATGGAAGGAAATGCACATGCAGCTGCTCAGTTACCACATGCAAAAATTAATTTATTTGAACTACAGAGCGGAGGAAAAAATCTACCCACATCCTCATGGATGCCTCTTCTCACACTATTTTAAAAGAGGACTTGAAATAGGGTTACAAGAACTGTCTCCATGAAGCCAAGTAAAAAGCTGCTCAGGAGTTCATCCAGTGTGGAGACTTCATGAACACAAGCACAATTAAACCACCACCATTAGTTTTAAACATAGCAAGTGATTACTTGTTTTAGTAGAATTTTTACAGGCTACAGATGACAGAGATTTGCTCTAGTGCTGCTTTTTCTTTCAGAGTGAAGAAAATTCCAACTAATCTCGTAATATAGAAACTATCTAGAAATTGCTTTATATTAGTTATGTTCCCCTTGTCTATTAAGTGCAAACAAATACCAAGATCTGGTATTCTTCTGTGTTCTTTGAAATGATGTGCCAACACTCTGAGTGACATATCCACCCTCTGGTAATTTGCCATTGATAGATTATTCTTTAATTAAAGTCTCAAGATGGATTTTCTGTACAAAGGAAAAGCAGCTTTACAGTTTCATCTGGAAGCATAAGGTAACAGTGCATATTTATAGGTAGATGTAATTTAGCAGAAGTATAAATATATCTAGGTTTTTATACAATACATTGACATAAATATTTTTAATATATTGTTATATACATGTACAGTCATTTTAATCCCCAAATTTAAACACTTTCCTAGACTAAAAATACTGATGCAAATCAATATATATTCTTGTAGAGTTGTGCTGGTATATGTCTGTTCAACATACTGCTATCTGATCTCATGACTTGTAACGTTAATAACAAAATCAATCAAGTGCCACAAAAGTGAATTGAAAGACTACTACAGCCAAATTTGAAAACAGAATTAAGAATCACAAAACTGATTAACACTGCATAACCTTGAGACCAGTTGAACTCCACAAAGGCTGTAGGTTTTTATTCAGAAAGAGATTCATGAAAGTATTTTTGGAGTATGACAGGGTCAAGCTCATCACAAAATGAGATGGCAGACACATTTGTTTAAAAGATGGATGCAGTACGAGATGGAAGGCAATGATTTACATCTGCCTAGCATAAAGGAATTTGAACTCATCTGCCTCCAAATGCTGCATTTGCCACCAGGTTATCAGCTATTTATATTTTAATTCATATCTTGTCTTTTGGAATCATGCCATTGTGCAGGAAAGAATTCAAGACAAAGGTGTTCAGAGAGCAAACAAGCAAAAGCCATCCCAAGTCTGTAGCTGCCATTTTACCTCACAGAAATGTCACACAGAAAATATATGCAGAGCTCTGTGCACAAGCCATGAAGTCTTTGAGTGCCTCTCAAAAGCTTAGCAAGGTCTATGTTAAAGGTCAATAGTAGCAATGGGAGCAAAAATCCTGTAATTTTGATGGGATCAAGAAGCCTTTTGCTGGTCCCAGTGACTTCTGATTGTTCATGGAATACTGAAAGACTGGCACCCTTTACTGAATATAGTGCTCTAGCAGCAAGTGGGTCTGTCTTTAAAATAGCCTATTGGCCTGGGCATGTTCTGTTGGAATCTGTTTGAATAAAGTCAATGTAAGGTATCCAAACTAGATATACAATATCTCAATACTGGATCTACAATCTGAATATATCCCACTGCTGATCTGATGTACCTTTTTTCTCATAATCTTGTTTCAATGGATGATTTTCAAAAACACATAATCAATCAAACAAACCTCCCAAAACAAATAAATAAACAAAAGCAAAACAAAGGAAACCATGAAGATTTTATTTTCAAAATAAGGGCTGGGTGACCTAAAAAGCAAGGGCATGTTGACTCTATGAGTTCTGTATTTGCCTAGCCATCCCAGGCAAGCATTTCTTAACAAAGGAACATTTTTCCAGTGAATTGATTTCCAAGTAGCAGGCAGCTTTCTTTCTGGCTTTTTTTTCCCCATGTCTCAAGGTGAAGAGTTGGGAATGAAAAAGCTGGCAGATTTTCTCTTCACAGACAGGTGTGATTTAAGGGTATTATTTCTGTTTTCAGTATACTGTGAATCACACAGATTTGGAGTGCAAGGGTTGCACAAAATATAATGAGTCAAAGCCTTAATAAATATTTACATCACTAGTGCAAAACTAAATAAACTATATGTCCAGAGTACTGTAACCTTTCATAAAAAAATGTAAACTAGCCCCCACAGGACATGTCAACTTCTCATATATCATATGAAATCCAACACAAACATTCAGGAGCAGTAGTATGCTTTGCAGCATTTATTAAACTTTCTCCTTTATCCTCCCTCCTTATGATTCTTCTAATAATGTATCATGTGGCAAGAGATTATTGAGTTTGTGTTGGCATTTTTAATGAAAAAGTCACAAAATGTGTGCCATGGAGACATGAGAAAATTACATAGTTATTAGGAGGGAATATGGAACCTATAATGCAGCATAACATAATTGCTGTGCAAGTTACCTTCCCTTACCAATTTCTGTCAAAATCCTAATTCATATTTTGTTTCTTTCCAGCTTCCTTCTGCAATTTTATACTGCGTAGAAGAGGTTCCATTTGTCAATGTCTAATAAATAACTAGAGATTAATAAATAAAGACCCTTATAGTTATCAATGTGATTATTAACATGCAATATGAACTATTTATTAAAACATATAGTCATCTTTCCCTGACCTGTTAATTAAAGTCTGATTTACAAATAATCCACAAGAAATTGCCTATTCCCATTTATGAGGTAGACTTAACTCTCCAAGGTGTTTATGATTTCCAGAATTCTGCAGCCATGCTCCCTCTGTTTTGGATATCAAAAATATATTCAACCCACATTCTTTCGTATTTTCTGCCTGGTTTCCTTTGTCTGCTCACACTTCTCTTTTTCACCATCCTTTTCTGAACATGCATTGTGCTTTTTCAGCCAAAGACCCTGCTTTAATTTATAATGGTCACCTTATCCAGAAGTCATTCCAATCTGGTGAGAAAATATCTCTTTGCTGGAGACTGAAAACAAAAAGAGGGGTGGGCAGGGGGAGGAAGAGAAGAAAATTAAAAATATGGTTTAGATTATTGGGCTGCTGCCAGAAGCACAAAAGAGCTTATAACCTGGTCTGGAAGCAGTCTGACTATGGTAGGCTTCAAGCACAGTTTTAATATAAGAAATTCACACACAGATTTGTATTCATAAAACATACATGATCATGCCCAAGATATTTTACATCTTTTGCTTTAACCAGTGAACAGAAATGCCTAAGTTACCATTTTCTTCATAAAATGTATAATGGTGTTCTTTTAAGACATGGTGCATGGTAATTACTGCTTTGCTACTGCAGTGTACTTCAGGGAATTGTAACTCACTGAACAAAGGTATCTTGCTTTTAGTTGCTGAACAGGCAATTAGCTTTCCCTAAAATGGCATGTTCATATCCCAGCAGCCCCATGAAGAGCTCTCTCCTGTTTCATAGACACTGAGGTTCCTTTCACACATACTGCTGATTTGCGTTTGTCAGTGGAAAATCAGAATAACAAAGCAACATTCCACTCCATCTTGCCACTTGTCATATCCTTCCACCAAAGAAAATTTGCACTGATCAGCTGTAGCAATTTGGGAATATTCAGCATAGAGACTGCCTCCTCTTTCCTATCTCTTGCAAGGAAGGCACTGGGTTGTGCATGCTTGGGGAGAATTTACCTTGAGTCCTGGCATTTGATCTTGTAGGTCCCCAAACTTTCAGAGTTTTAAGGGAAGCTTCCTCCATAAGCAGTTTTCCTGCAAGGATTTCCTGCAAAACATCACTTCAATGGAATGTTATGCCCAGGAAGAAAAGAATATTATAAATTTCTCACCCATGAATAAAATTGAAACCTAGAACGAAACTTTATTTTGATGAAGGAAATGGTTAAAATTAGGGAAAAAATGTTACAAAAATAAAAATAGTGCAAAAAATACCCAAACCCAGTCATCAATCACCTTTCCTTGCTGTCTCTTAAATTTTCTTGACATTGTGTCTTGGGAGGGAAAAAAGTCCTCCACATCCAACTTGTACCTTTTAAAACTGACCTCTAAAATGAATGTGGGAAGCTAGCAGCATAGCCTTCTTCACCCCACCTGCTTTGCTTCAGGGAGCATCTACACATTCTTTTCCTTTCGTCTTCCCCCCATCCTTCCTTTCCTTTTTATCATCTTTTTATGAGATGTAATTTTTATGTTTATACTAAATATGTAAAACTGCTAATCATCCTTCTTTGTTCTTCAGGACTGGTATCCAAGACACATCAAGCAGTTGCAGCAAACAAGATTCTTCATTTTTTATAGGGTTTGCAGTCCTATGGCATTCCTCAGTTTCGCATTCTTCATAGTTTCAATGACCTTCATACTGAATTGAGTGTTTTTCACAACTCTTGCGATGGAAGAAATAGGATAATCTCCTATACAAATGGCCCTAGGTTTGTCCTGACTTGCTTATACTGTGGACAAGGACTCCTATGAATTTAGGGTCAACTTTGGCTTATTGACCTTAAGCAGAGCCTAGACTACAGCTCTCTACAGTGGAACACTTCAGAGGCCTTAAATAAGTTTTCATCCTATAAGAGAGAATCATTTTAGTGAGAATGATTAATCACTGGAACAACCTCTCCAAGGATGTGGTGGACTACTCCTCACTGGAGGTCTTCAAGATGTGATTGGACAGGGTGCTACATAATCTGGTCTAGGTTGCCTTTCCTATAAAAGGTTTGACATGAGGATTTTTCAAGGTCCCTTCCAGCCTGGGACTCTATGATTCCATGACACTAGGATTCTGTGAATAACAGGTCTCTGTGAAGTTGCAAAGGGATAGGTGTTGAAGATTTTACTTTTCAGTTTGGTACATCTACAGCTGTGCTCTAGGAGATGAAATATATAATAGATATTATATTACCTACATTGTCCAAACAAAACATAAATGTGCTCATCGTTACAGAATAGACATCTTGACTATGTTTATACTAATAAAATAAATTGTTTAGTCCCTGAGCTAATGTTTTTTTGGTTCAACAGGTTAGCAATTATTCCCTGTTTATTATACTACTGCCATTCAACTATTTAATTTTTACTTTTTCCTTCTTTTGGTCTTTAATGCACTCTATGGGAAATTCTTGCACACATGCCTACATTTCAAGTCCAATTTTATCTAGTGGGCCTCATATATATTCAATTAGTCTACAACATGCTACACCAGAATACTTGTTTTTCTTACTCTCTACCAAGTCAGGTATGTACAACAGACCATTCCCCATCAGTAACACAGGCCTACCTGAAGCAATTCCTACAATTGCTGTACAAATTCTAAATAGCATAATTACTCAACACAAATGAAGAAGCAGTTTTTGAGATCAGTTTCCTGAATTAGCAGAATTTTTTTTAATACGGGTTATTCAAGGGAATGTTTCAGGGTAAAATTGTGATTCTGTCTAACAAAAATAATTATGCCACACTGACAGAAATTTACTGTGTGTGGCTATTTAGTGTGCTGTCACAGATTTCTGGGAGGCTCAGATGACAGCAGGCAATTGCCATCAAGAAAGCAGCAACTCCTTTTAGACTCTCTGTAAAGTGCTGATGTGTCCACAGATTCAGTGAACAAACGACTTGCTTTCTGTACAGCTGAAGCAAGCTGTGTCAACAAGACAGAATTTGAATTATTACATGCTGCTGTTTCATCTATAGAAGCAGAAGAAGGGAGTAGATGATTATGGCACAGAGCTTGTGGTTAGGGAGGGAGTAATAGTAGCTCTTCAGCATTAGTTGTTGATGGAAAACATCTGCTTCCTTTCCATCCCCATGAAACAGGCACTTGGGAAATGTCCCCAGATGGTATCTCTCTGATCTGGGTCATTCCACTCCTTGGAAGTCTTATGCAATATTTGGATCCACTGAGAAATCATTAAATATCAGAATGGAAAGCAGATAAGAAATCTGGTAAGCCTGCATTTCTACATCATGTCTGAAATGTGGCATATGGCCTCTAACTGTATGAAAATGATGCCAGCCCCTGTTGCTACAGCTGGGAGCACAAGCAGCCCTTTATTCTTCCTTGGGGCAGGACTGAAGGAAGTGCAGATTCCAATACTGGTTACATCAGAATCCAGCATAGCCCAAGTTGATACCATTCATATTCAATTGCAGCGCATCAAGCTCAGAGGTTAACTGGCCCCACAGAATGAGTGGGAGATGAATGCTATGAATGTTGGGGGGGCAGGGGAGGGAGGGGAATTTATTTCTTACTGATTATAAATATCCTTTTTTTTTATTTTCCCACGCACAGATTTTCTTTTCAGGACTAAAGTTCGTCCATGCTCTTCAAGGTAAACCACACAATGTACCTCTACATTGTGGTACATGTACTACTACTATGTGATGCAAAGGAGTGATGGTTTTGCTTAGCCACCACCTTTTCAAAGTTTGTTACCATTTAATCTACCACACGAAACAAAAATGATCCTCATTTCAATCATTTCAATCATGAAATAATGATTGAAAAAGAATAAGGATATTAGAGGAGATACGATTTTTCATTTTGAATCCAATATAGCCAAAATTGATTTCCTGGTCTCATGAAGCAGCACACACAAAGGAAGAAATGGGGTCTTTTCATCTAAAGAATTTCTGCTTTCAGAAAGCCTGGATACAGGAATGGTTCCCCAGCCTGTGTTTTAATCCTTCAGAGTCTGAAGGGAGATAGATTTGTATATATAAACTATATATGAACATACACACATATAGAGAGTATATATTCTTACAGATAGGAACATAACTGAGTCTTACAGATAAGCATGCAAAAAGATAAAAAGCTTTTCTTTTATGTTCCTTAATGATATACATACAGGACTCTTTTTTTGTATTGTGTGAGTTTATATGTAATTAGTAGATAAGTGAGGTGAGGGAGATAAGATTTTTATTTCAAGGTGCCTTTATTTTATGTGTGTAGAATGTATCTGTGTTAAAATGCCTGTATATAATTGAGCATTTTATTCACATTGTGTGTATGTCAGATTGGTTACTATAATTATGTTCAGGTCTCAAAGCAACTTGGTTTAAAACCTTTAAGGACTCTAGTAAAATAAAGCAGGAAAGCGAGTCTTAAAAGTTTCCCCACATAATGGTGCACAATATGATAAAGCATCTCTTCACAGCTAAGGCATCCAGCCATTATGCTTCATAAATCCAAATCTGTATTATTCACATTTATTTATAATATTTTGGGAGAAATCTGGCACCCGACCAGAAATACAGTTTAAAAAGCAATAAATGTCAGAGAAAAAAAATCCCTTCTGTCATCAAGTGATAAAAGAAGGAGTTTGCTAAATATGTGGTGATGAATTAAAATATTACTATTAAGACAGAGCCTATACATAATCTTGGAAGAGAAATTCTGGAGATGAAGAGATACTGTAGTACAAACTATCTGTTCTGTAAATAACAAAACAAAACACTACAGTGAGCCATCTGCTTGCTCTTAATATAGACAATTGGAAATTCATACTGTATATATTTATTTACATTAAAAATACATTATTTCTTCATTTACCTTTAAGCATTTAGGAATATTAATTGAAATGTCTAGGAAGGTACCAAAGGGGAATGGATTTGAAGTAGCAGATTCTGAGTTCTGTGTTCCTTGCTCTATGATAAATCAGAGTAAAAACAGTCCTTTGGCTTCCCTGATAGAATGTGATAGCAAAGCCAAGAAATTATTCCCCTAAATACAGACTCATCTCTCTGAATTCAGTGGGACTATTGTTCACTAAAATCTAAATCCACAACAGTGTTTTGGAGGCAAAATCCCAGGAAAATTACCAGGCTCAAAGTTGGGATTCCAAAAGTTCCTAATGCCTATTCCTAAAATACTGCTAGTATAAAAGTGACTAAGAGAAAAACTGCATTGACTGCTTGCATCCCACCTCAAGTTTTCTTGACCTGTGGCAGGGAATGCTGAAACTGCCTTCTAAATGCCTTTCTACCATTTAAATATATTTTTTACTCTTCTGGTCTAGAAAATAGAGGGAAAGGAGTAGAAAAAAAAGTAAAAAATAGATGGGCCTTGCAGTTGGACTGACGAAAATCAATTTGGATTCCCTTCCTCATTGCCACAAATCCTACTTAGGTTGAGGGGGCTCTGTGACACAAAAGTGTGTCAAGGACTGGAGGAAAAGTTGTCTGGCACAAAACAACCAGTTGGGAAAACAGTGGGGAGAACAGGTTGAGCTCTGCGTAGGTGGGACGGCATAATGCTCCCCCCGCAACCCCCTGAGCAGGTAACTGCAGGTCTGCACTGCAATGGTCTTGGTGACCACAGGGCTCTGATGTGAGCCCTGAAATGGTGGTGGTTGACTACGTGGCCTTGCTGCAAGCCCTGAGATGGATGCTGAACTTCCTGGCTCTGCCTAAAGAGCAGGTACAAGTGTGACATCACACTGGTATGGGCCCTAAACATGGGGAATGGGTAAAAGGACATGTGCCATGCAGTGTACCCTACTGCCCTGGGTTGGAAGCTGGTGAGACCACACTGGATCTACGGGTGGTGACTATCTACCTCTCTTTCTCATTTATTTTTCTCTCTTTCTCATATATTTTTCTTTCTTTCTCTCTTCTCCTCTACAACATATTAAGTTACAAGCTGCACTGAGCAGCATTCCCTTAAGCACTCACTAAGTGCTTGGCTAAGGCCTTTGTTCTCTCAAGGTTTGCTACATTAAAGTTTGCATGGAATATTTGAATGCTGTGGAGTTTACTGATTTGCCAAGTGTCTTATTCTGTGTGGGTGACCCAAAGTTCCTAAGTAAAAAATATTTCTTTTTGAACCTCCTGAGAATTGAGTTTTTTCTCCTGCACGCTGCCCGGAGTAATTAAAAATTACCCTCCCCTCAACCCACCAAGTGGACTGGGACATTGCAAAGTGTCAGCATGCCATTACTACAGTTATTCCAGCAAGGGCGCACCAAACTATCCTTGTCATGGACCAGCTGGGACTAGCATCCCTCCTGCAAGGGTTGCAAGATGAGGTGAGGATCCGAACAAGGACTACTTCTTTTCAGTTTTGTTCTTGGTAAAATACATATTACCACCCCACTCAAGCACTTATCTCTCTCTACCATGATTATCTTGACTGCATCCTGCAACAGATGTTCTCTCAGCCTTGGATGAGGCAACACAACTAGATGGTAGCAGAGCTTTCCCGGCTTGCTACAAGCATAGTATAGTGACCCACCATTTTAACCTACAGAAAAAAACCAGACCCTGTACCTTGTCTTTGAAAGCTAAGGGGAAAAGCTGAAAAATGTGGATAAATACACTCAGCAGCTAGTCACAGGACTTCCTCCTGAACATGATGGGCAACCTCAAGCAACATGGCTGTCAGATTTTGCAAGCCCTGTTTTGATGTGGACTGGTTCAGAAGATTGCACGTGAGTCAGTTCCCTCGATGGAATTGTCTAAGTGTGCATGGAATAACTGAAGAATTTGAATCTTCACATGAAACAATAAGGGATCATTAGAAAAATGTAGTGTAATGGTGAAGAAGTAGGAAAGACTGATATTCCAATGCCTACCAGTACAGAGTAGCAAACACTTGAAGGAATGCTTTATGGCCCAATAGGTTAGACACATATTTGATGATGGTAAAACATGTCTTCCTGTATTTCTTGCATTCAGAATGAATGCTTTTGTTGTTAGACTGACAGGAAAAGCCATCTCTTCACCTGTGTTTTATCATGAATGGCTGGATTTAGACACCGGCTTTCAGTAGATGGATCACAAAACAGAGTCCCAATCCTTCAGTGAACCTCCGAAACCTCAGAGGAGGAGCAAGTGCAGCACATCATCTTCTTTGCTGCACTTCCCATTTGTAGACTTATTCAGATATCGATATGAGTCACATACTTTGATGCCTGATTTGCAACATACATATTTCAGGACTGTAGAGGCAGCCTAGGAACAGAATTCAGAACTGTGAATTCTCCCATATTAAAAGAACTACTCATTACTAAGGCCATATTGATGAACATTTCACTGCCTAAGCTTTGTTGTGACTTCAGCCCTATGCCACATGCAAGGGAAATGATGGAATTATGCAGGACAAAACAATCATTAGATCGATAGCTTGTTATAAGATGGCAGGAGTATGAATCCTTACAGGTGTATGCCTGATATTATTGCTTCCAATGAATGACAGGACTTACTGCCCTAAGTACCTACAAAATCATTAATATTTTCCAATTATTTTCGTATGTAAACAGTTTCCCATGCTGCCACAGATATTATTGGTGGACAAAGGAAAAAAATCTGTGTAATAATGAATGGAAAGCTGGCATTCATAAGCTATCACACTCTATTAAGATGAAGGCTACATGGTAAAGATCTACAACCCCACAAGATAATATAATTGCCCACAGCCAACAGGATCAAAAATGTGACAACTTTTACCATGCCAGTTCTGATACCATAGACAGTGCTGCTTTGACAGGCTTTGTCAAAGCCCTGTCCCATGGTAAGGGCAGTAGGGCAAGGAACTGGTACTTTGAATGCTCAGACATGAAAAAGCCATTTCATTTCCCTGGAGGTATTGCAGAAAGTCATTAAAGAACATTGGTTACTTTAGCACAATGGAGTCCTGAAGGATAAACCAAAAAGCAGACATGGGTTTGGAAAAATATCCTAGATTCCATAATTTCATCAAGGTATCAGTCAGAGGGTTACTTGAAAAGTCAAAGTGGAAAATTATGGCTTTTTCCTTATGAAGTGATTTAACACCTGTAGTGTTGATAGAAACAGGGTTAGGTGGACAGAGGAAGTTATAAAAGTCAAACCTTAAATATATATGTAAATGTGTAAAAGAAAATACTATGTAAAAATTTGGGTGTAAAAACATTACTCCTGTAGAATTGTTTCCAGCACCTAAGTGCCAAAAGAATGCAGCCTTCTTTAAATAAGGAAGTAACATTCAAGCAGTAGGAAAAAAACTTTGGATTTATGACTGTTGATGCTTGTTCTTCTTTTCTTCTAACAGATCATTAACTTATAACACAACACATTTCTAATCTGCCTTGATCTACAAGCATGCAAATTGCATGAGAATATATGAAAAGAGTTCTTTCAAACTGTGGCAGGCTATTGTTTTTACTTTCTTCATTTCCTTACAGACACCAAAAAAACCTGTGGCATTATTCCCTCCTTTTTCTTCCAGCAGTGTGTTAGAAAGTTCAATCACAAGTGAATGTGAGGGAAATGGCTAGTGACACCAAGTTCAGTGAGTTGCTACACCTTCAAATGAAAGCATCACACAGTTGCATGTCTAAGCACTATAAATACTGAATAGCACCACTGAAAGACAGTTATGCATTGCTAGGAATTACTTTAAAGAGAAAAACACTTTTCTGATCCTTCCTGTTTTACCTGTATAGCAAAAGATTCTTCCATTGGGAAAAAAATCTATTAATCTATCACACTTTACTATGTAATATTCAAATACAATTTTTTAATGTGTTTATAAAAAATCTTCAGGTTATATTCCAAATTTTAAAAAACCCAACAAACCCAAACCCCCCCACCTGTCATTAAAAGTACATAAATATATATATAGATAGATGCTTTTGTATACTGAAGGCTTTCTAATCACAGAAGTGTGGCCAAGACAATTATTTTTCAACTCCATTCACTTGGCGTCAGTTATGTATACTTTCAATGCTGTCCTCACAGAGGAAGATTTGGTTTTGTTTGCTTCTTTAAATTGAAAAATCCATTTCTATTTTCCTTCTGGGAAAGATGGCTGGAGAGCATTAATCTTTGAGCAGAGACAAATTATAGGAGAAGTAATAAAACCAAACAAAACAGTAAATTGTATAGAGTATACATCAAGCATTTTTTCCACCTTTTCTCCTTAGACATAGAGAAGGGGCAGCTAGTGAGAATGAAATCGTATTGAAATAGTGAAATTATTGGTATGGTTAGAAATTATAACTAAACCTTTTCCTTCTTACGGCAGCGTTTCTTGCCCCATTCTCTGAAGCAATTAATTCTGGACACTTTTCCATACAGGAAATCAGGCTCCAGAAACCAGGTGGTTTGCACTAACTTTTGTTTTCTGTTGGTCAGTTGATATAAGTTTTGTTCCTATGAAATTACACATACAAATTTTGTCCTAAATATACCTCACTGTTTCCTCTACTTCGCTGAATAGACCTATACCCTTTCAGGCAACTCCTATGCCACAGTTAATGTAATACATTAAGATCACTTAAAGTGTTCGGATAAAGTCACACTTAGCTATTATCAGAAACTCAATACATTTTGTCAGATCTTTGGCAGAACTTGAAAAAAACCTAAATTACTATGAGAATGCTTTTGCTTTATATGGTCTGAAGATCGATGGCAAATAAAAGACAGAGTAGGCCTGTGCTGGAGTTGTAATTTAATGTATTGCTAACATCTGCTTCCTTTGTATGACTAGGCACACTCACATTTTTATTTGTTCTTTATTACCAAAATTTTCAGTTCTTTATATGAACTATGTGTTACTGTCATATTTAATAATGAAATCCTGAATAAAAATGCTTTCACACATGTACATTTAATGCTCCCAGCTTCAATTCCTTTCTCTAAAGGGCTATGAACCTACTTCTCTCACCTTCCAGGTGAAGGTTTGAATCAGTATACTACAAGCTTATGTAAGAGCAGATGTGATTGTTCCACTTTAATATTAAATATAATATCATCATTCCAGATTCAGTAGACCAGGAGAGGGTGAGCAAGCACCTGAACAGAAACATGACTGAATAAGTTAGCCGTTAGAGTAATTACCTAGAAAAGAAAAAGAACTCTCCATTACTCTCCCTTCTAAAATGCATACTTAAATTTAGCATGCTAATGCTAATCCACAGAGGAAGTGATGGTAAGAATAGGAGGATATTTCTTTTTTCTTGCCTTGCAGAAATACAATATAGAAGCATCTTCTAAGGATGACTCTCAACAAGTGAGGACTGCTCACTGTCTCAATTTCAGTAGGCTTTAAATTAAGCTAAGCATGGTCTCGTGGTAGTCAGATAGTTACATGTCTCAGAGTCCTTCTCAGTAGAAACCCAAGAGAGTTAATGTCCTTCTGATGCTAAGGATGAGGCCAACTTCTGATCACTTGACTATCTAAACATTACATTAGATAATGAGCAAGGGTATGCTGACAAAGACATACAAAGCCATGCCTGTGTCACCACATTTCAAGTTGGGCCAGGATGATGTTCTGGATTCCCAGATGCAGCACTGGACATACAAAGCCATGCCTGTGTCACCACGTTTCAAGCTGGGCCAGGATGATGTCCTGGATTCCCAGATGCAGCACTGCTCCAGGCTCCTGGCCCCTCTGCCCAGAGGGTGCTTTAGTGTCAGCTGTTTTGCAATGGCATGGAGATGCAACTCCCAGCTTGGTGTCAGCTCAAGCTCCATCAGAAAGCCTAGAGAGGTTTTGTGGATCTAGTCCAAGTGACAAGAACATAGATATTGGTCATAATACTTTAGTCTGAAACTGCAGGTGACAAAAAGCATCTTTGAAATCCCCAAAGCTTAAAAGCTGTAGCAAATCTGAATAGAAACTGTAATTCTGAGTTCAGATCACAAGAAATAATTGCATAAAATAAAAATAAACTTTGTGTTCTCCTCTAGTCAACTTCTGACTAGGGTCTCCAGCATCTACAAAATGCAGCTGTCCTTGATTTGAGTCAGTTGATGTGGAGGTCAAGATTAAGTCAACCATCAACCTTTCAAAGGCTTCTTCACTAACCTCTGTAGACTGTCTATAGTCTTAACTTGTGTACAAAACATCAGCATAGCAACAAATTCCTAAAGTAATGGAGTAGTAGCTCCATATATTTAATATATGTCTAGACAATAGCAATAGTGTTAGTTTCCGAATTACAACATAACAAACAGGGGCATATACAGGTTAATCACTAATAAAGTTGAACTATTAAAGTGGATCTCAGTTAATTAATTGGTTTTCAAAATATTTTAGGCTAGATGGATTCTAGCCAAGGCTCCAAACTTACAAAACAGTGATTCATGGTTAATAAGGGCAAATGCCCTAGAGATACTAATATTTGTTACCCCAACATACTGACCTGTTCCCAAAGAGGCATAAATTTAATTATCTCCTTTGAAAAGCACAATTAAAGAAATAGTTAGAACCTTATTTATATTCAGGGTCTGCATTTTTCACAGATAAATAAGTAGTGAGAAAGAGAAACTGAAGGAAGATTCTCAATAGCTAGAACCAAAATTATTATATGCATGTGCATGTATTTTGGGGGACTGATGATTTCTTTTCCTGCTATTCATTCAAGTTTTGTCAGGTCATTCAGTTTTGACTCACTTTAGTTCGTAAGACATAGGACACAAGCCCTTGTTTGCAGCAAAGTCAAAGCTCAGAAAAATGCCTTCTCTCTCTCTCTCTCTCTGTCTCTCTCTCTGTCTCAGCTCTGGTTGCCGTTATTCTCTTTGCTGGCAAGGCAAGTAACTGGTCAGAGGGGTCATGACATATCCCAAGTGGCAGAGACAAGCATGTAGCTACCAGGCTCAGATGCACCACCAGCAGATACCACCACTGGCAGGTCTTGTATGGGTTGTTGCTTTACCTCTGGGTACAAATGCCAAATAATATGTGGCAGGGATCAAAAAACTAAACTCTGTGAAGCTTTATTAAAATGTATATTTTTCATCGCTTTATCTATGTGTGGAATTATCTGCATTAATTTTGTTTCTTGGACTACTCCAATGGCTAAAATCATGGCACTGTGCAAAAGTGCTGTTAAATCAGTAATTGTCCATAGTTAAGGCATCTACATTAAAAAATAAGAAAAAAGCTTTTTAATTATAAATGGCAAACATACTGAAAGCAGATTAGCCAACACACTTTCAAGTATGCTTCGTTTAGAGTGATCTAAGCTCTGATCTGCTATACTCACACAGGATCTCTTGGGAATGTGCCTCCTGTAAGATTGTATCTTAATTTTCTCAGGTAATATTTTTAGCAATTTGATGTCTTCCTCCCTCCTTTCCCACCAATGAAATAAATCATATTGTGGTCATTAAGTAAACCCATTCATCCAGTTCCATTTGCTATAATTCTGCCTGCTACTGTGTAGCCTAGGGCTATTGATCAAGCATAGCATTCCCATCCAAGAGTGTGTATGTGAGCATGTGTTTAATTAGAAACTTAATTTATTGTGATGACAGCATGGAAACTTTTAAACACAGGAATTTTTAGCCCTATTTTCAGCTCTTAAAAACATAGGGGCCTCCTTTGATTGCAAACAGCTTATTACATTTGTACAAAAATATTTCCATAATTAAATTTTTTTAAAATGTTATATGAAGATGTTTCATTAATCTATTTTTCATACATTTCCTTTACAAGTTTATATGTCTCCCAAAGGTAGAAACATAAGTTATTTGAACCAGTGTATGTCTCTGTAATGTTACAGACCCACAGACCCACAGGGACAGGAAGGCACCTTGAAATCCCTGCTCAGAGCAGGATGACCTACAGAGGTTGCTGAGGACCATGTTTAGTTAGTTTCTTAATATCTCCAAGGATGGAGACTCCATAGCCTCCATGAGCAATTTGAGACAGAGCTCAATCACTCTCACAGTAATAAAGCGTTTTCTTATGGCTACATGGGATTTTCTGTGTTTCAGCTGGTGCCTATTGCCCCTTGAGCTCTCATGGAGAAGAGTCTGACTGTCTTCTTTACTTCTTCAACACATATTTATGTACATTGATAAGTGTCAAAAGCCCTGCTGAAGTCAAGATAAACAACATCCACTGCTCACCCTTGTTCACTGAGCCCATCATTTCATCATGAAAGGTTCTCAGGTTGGTCAGGCATGGTTTCCCCTTCATAAATCCATGCTGACTACTACCAGTCACCTTATTTGAAAATGATTTCCCAGAGACAAAAGTGAAGCTGCGTGTCTTGTTGTTCCCTGGATCCTCCTTCTTGAAGGCAAAGGTGACATTTGATTTCTTCTAGTCCTCAAAATTCTCCTTTGATCACCTCAACCTTTCACAAATAATGGGGGGAGGACTCACAGTGACATGGGACAGCTCCCCCAGAAGCTCATGGCTGTATCCCAGCAGGTCCCAGGGACTAGTGTACACCCAGGTTGTTTAAACATTCTTTTACCAGGTAGTCCTCCTCCACCAAGAATAAGCCTCCCTTGCTCTAGACTTCCCCCACATCATTTTCCATGTCCCCTGTCAGCAAGTCCCCTGCTCCATCTTTGCAACAGATCAGCATTTTCCATGGCATTTCTTTTCATGTTGAATTATCTGTAGAGACCCTTTGTTGCCATTTACATCCTTTATTGGATCCAACTCCTGGTGACCTTTGGCTTTCCTAACTCCATCTGCGTACACCTAGACAGTGTGTATTCCTCCCAGGTCACCTGCCCCTGCTTCCATGCCTCATACACCTTTTCCTTGTTCACCTATCCAGGATTCCTGCCCCATTGCAAGCTATCAAGGGAGCCAAAGGAACAGTGTGCCTAGCTGGCATAACGGTTTCAGAGCAGCATGTTGTCATTTTCTGCCTGAAGCACTGAAGGCTGTCACAATGATTTATTTTGGGCACTGCAAGCCATGTAATTATTGTATTTCCCCATAGGAAACCACCTCCTAGAGACTGTGAAGGCAGCACTTGTCACACCTGTTGTGAGGACCTCTTCTCTGAGGACACATGGCAGCAGGCTCACAGCTTTCTGATGGAGGTCATCCTCCCTCCCTCGTGGCCATGGCCTTGCTGGCTGCAGGCTGCACTACAGGGAAGGGCTGTGCTAGCAAGGGGTCCCCACCTCACCCACCTGTGTGGGAGGGAGACAGAGCCAGGGCACAGTTTCAGGTCACTGCCTGCTGATCAGCTGCAGCACAGATGTGAATTGAATGACAGTGAGCAGAAGTATAAGTGAAGCAAGCAAATGTGATAAAAGATGTTGTAAGGGCAGCTTGAATAATTCTGTAAAGAGGACTGGTTTGTCATGGGGGTACTAAAACCTTAGAAAGTTCATGTTCAAGGAATGTAGAATTTTCCTCATTTCTTGCTCATAAAGCAGCAATCCCAAGGTCTATTGCACAGCTAAAACTTGGATTACAATAGGCAAATTGATTTTTGTAATTTTCATCTGGTTTATCAGAATCTGAAGGGGGCTTACAAGGGAGCCAGAGAGGGACTCCTTGGTAGGAACTGCAGTGATATGACAACGGTAATGGGTTGAAGGAGAGGAAATTTAGGCTAGATATTAGGAAAAGGTTTATTACTGTGAGGGTAGTGAGACACTGGAACAGGTTTTCCAGGGTAGTAGTGGATGCCCCAACCCTGGTGGAGTTTAAAGCCAGGCTGGATGAGGCCTTGAGAATCCTGGTCTAATGGGGAGGTGTCCCTGCCCATGGCAGTGGGGATTGGGACTAGGTGATCTGTAAGGTCCAGTCCAACCCCTAAAATTCTATGATTCTATGATTCTATGAATTAAACTCTGTGATAAACCACCTGCCATGTTCTTCTTCAAATGAGACCTTTGTCTGACTCTCCCTCATTCCTTTGAATTGTGAAGACCTTACTCATCAGCTGCATTTCCTAGTTAGACATTTATTTCCTAATTATACAATATACATATTCCTATATATATATTCATTCTAAAAATATTTTTTCCTAATATTTTTGTATCAAATATGACCATGCTTGCTGCCAAAACAGAAACATCTCACTCCTCTCTTGCAAGGCTTCAATTGAAGTGCTTCTCCTAAGATTAAAAGAAAATCCATGCTAGGTATGATTTGATTAGAGCATTAGCAAGTCATATCTGCCAAGATGTTAGCACAGTTATCCAATATAGTACACAGTCTTGTAATTTGCTATTCTATTTATTTCCAACATAGACAGAGTTTCATTAACCAATACCTCATTTCCAGTTACCATAAGGTGTTGGCCAAGAAGTTAACCTCAAGATTCATTATCTTCCCAAGTAACACACTCCTGATCACAGAAGGTAGACAACATGGAGAAAGAGCTTGTGTTCCTGTCAGGAATATCCTTCAACCCTGGTTTTGGAATTAATTAGGATTTGTACCAATTTCTCCATATCCCAAGTTTTGTCTCTGGACATTGCATCTTATCTATGTGCTGCTTCAAACAATAAAAAAAATATATCAAAATAGAGTCTGACTTCTAAACTTTTTCGGTTGTGTGCCATTTTATGTCCAGCACTAATAAAGCAACTTATATGTGCACAGAAATGGGAAGTACCTATGTTCTCTGCAATAGTTGTACAACAGTATTTGTCATCTCAGAACCCCAGAAAATCCACGTTTTATAGATATCTTAACATCTATTTTTTTGTAATCATAGGGCAAAAAAACCCTCATGTAAACCTTTGCCACCCACTGAAATGTGAAGACAGTTTTCTACTACTAAACAGATTATCTCCACTGTCCTTCCAGTAGTTTGATGTTCAATATTTCCCTAAATGCATTCCAACTGCTGAGCAGGGTTTTGAATTCTTTTTAAGAATGTATTGGAAAATGCATATACCTCTAATATTTCTTCTATTGTGTTTGTTACCAGCAGTAAATGAATCAACTTCTCCTCCCCTTTTGGAGCAGAAAGACATCTTTGCCACACAAATCATTTATTTCTGGTTTTCATCTCCATGTGTTTAAGAGCCTCAGTTCAAGGTGTTCCACAGAGGTGCATATACCCTGAAAATATTAGGCACAGCAGTACTGTGATGCTTTAAATAATCAGTCCTTCCTTATGGTCATTTGTGGTTTTGTAAGGAAGTCAGTGAGTCAAAAGCAATGTTGTAATGAAGGGCTTAGGAACAGGACTCTAGGTTATGGAGAAGGTTACATTTCTCTGGCATTTTCTATTTTCTTACTTGTTTTACTTATTTTTCTTGCCTCATCCTCCATTCACAGGAGGTAGCTCCATCAAAGTGATATTCCCACCTCCCCCCTCCCCCCCCTCCAGCAGTTGGCCCTCCAGGGCAAGCAACAATGACTCATTTTTCTATTTTATTCTTGAAATGCTCTTTTCTACACTTTCTCTGTTTCTTCTAATGACATTATATCTGTGCCAAGTTTTTTTGACTCCGTGAGGTTTTTGACTTCTCTGTTGTTACCTGCAATTAGCTTAACAACTTATCACTCATCCACAGAGGCTTTAAATAATTTAAATTTCAGGTTTTGCTTTGCAGTATTTCCTCCCAATCCTTTTGCAAATTATTTTTTTTTTGTCCTCAAGAGTTCTTTGCTCATAAACACTGCCAATTTATTTTACTTAATACATTTCTGATTGTATTAAATTGGAACATTTGCATGTTAAGACACCTGTATTTGTATCCAAAATCCATCCCTAATGATCGTGGTACTTACCATATCCGTTTTACTTAATAAAATTCAGTCTGAAGTTCTTCCTTGCTGAGTTGCCTGTAACACATACTGATATAAAAATGAGTTCTACATGAAACTCTAGTCCTCCTTATTAATGATTGAATAAATTATACAAATTAAAATTCCCTAGATGTAACTGCAGTCACTAATCTAATGCTCTCAGCTACCTCTGAGTGTGCTTCCCTACCCTGAACCACAGGCGGTAAACATTTTTTCCTTCCCCCTCAATACTTCAGTTTAAACTGAGTCCATATTTTCTCATTCCCCTTCACTTTTAATAACCCTCATCACAAGCTGAAAAGAGTTATTAACTCACAGTGCTACCTTTCCCTATTTCTCTTATTAAATATTCAGATGCAGAGAGGGCCTTCCAAATTCCTAATCTGATCACAGATAGCACACACTACACAAATAAGAACTAGCCGGGGTTACCCTACGTTTTTAAAATAGTATTAATAAAATAAAATTAGATACTTATAACCATTTTCAATAGAGAGTCTATTGAGACCTTGTATAGTCTCTATGTGGCCATATGTTGTTATTTGTAGAGTCTAGGAACCTCAGTGATCAACCTGTAGCAAATACATTCAAGCACTTTGGAAAATGTTGTTTAAGTTGCTCACCTGACAACTCTGCAAAGCTATTGCAACAGCATTCTTAGTGTTGTGTTTCAATATTTACCTTTTGTCTACAGTGAAAATCCATACATCTGTCTCACACCATTCAGTTACAAGCCTAGATGAATGTTTAAAGGAGAAATTAAATGAAAACAAAAAACTTTTTCTCTGAATTCTATATAAATTAAACAGCACTCCTCCAATATCCTTCTATGAACTGATTTAAGATGGCCATTTAAAAGTTGTTGTCAAACATGACAACTAGCCTTGTCTTTCTCCTAACATCCAGAACCAACACTGCAAAGATTTTGAGCTTTAGACTGGGAGCTTCTTCTGAAAGTCTATTTAAAACCCCCAATCTCCGTAGCAGATTCATTGCTATATACATCATAAAAGGAATATAAAATTGAATAAAAACACCAGTAAGCTGCTGTTGTATTGGAAACTGATTCCCTTTATATTTGCACACTGTCATGAAAATTGCTTCTGTTGCTTCACCTCTCTCTGCCTCATAGCTGCATTATCCCATTGCTTTTCCCTGTATCCTTGGGAGGGTGGGCTGGGTGTGTATGGAGCAATGTGCTGCTGATTACTTGTTTATACATAGACACATAGCTATGGACAGACAGGCAAGTCCAGGTTTTTCCTCAGCTAGTAGGACTAATTTCAGTATCTCTCCTCCAACAGCTGCCAGTTGTCATGAAACTTGTAGAACTGAAATAATCTTGGAAAAACTCTGTCTCTCCGTTTAGTTAAAACTGACCATGGGTACAAATATTAATGGAAAAGAGAAAGAGAGTGGGGACAGAGGACAGGATGCAGGCAAACTTCATATTTTAGGAGGCCAGGCAGAAAACTAGGAAAGTGAATTATCCCTGGTCAATCTACACTTCATTGTGTGTCTCAGAGAGTACATGATGCCCATGAAGTCAATTTTTGACATTCCTTCTTTAAATGTAGTAGTGTCAAAGAAAATCATGGGTGTGTTCTGATTACTTGGCTGCCAGTGAGAGTACTTCCTTGCTTGCTCATATACCATAGGCCAGGAATCTCTATTTCTTAGTGCTAAAGACTTAACTATGTGTCAGCCCTCATGCATCTCACCAACACTAGTGGACATTAAATGATGGATAATGAAAAATAAGTACCCAAATCAGACATTTCTTCTCCTCATTCATGGAAAATGCATTTTCTTTTTCTGCCAAATATCAGAACAATATTCTGGATATCAGCTTTAAAAAGAAGCTAGATTTCTGCCTGAGAATGACTTGAAACTTCCGGATGCACGAATGAGCAATTAATATCTGGAGAACATCACTTCTCAGACTTACGCCTACACATCTGTAAGAAAGGCATTTGAAAGTCTGTGAAAAAAGAGGAGTTTGCCTAATAATGTACTGACCAGCATAAGAATGTGATTTTTCCCCTCAGCCTAGCCTCTTTTAAACTATTAAAGGGAAAAATGCACGTGGTAAAGGTAATTTACATTTCTTCCAGATCAATTTAAAACCTTTTTCTTTTTTTTTTCCAGTGGCAGACTACCTACTTGACAAGAAGACTCTTCCTTTACCTGTACTACTTCATCATTTCTTTCTTTTCTCTTATTTGGAACACCAGTAAGACTTTTGTTTTATTTCAAGGATGGTGAAGTCTAGATATATGATCAGAGTAATGTACTGGGACAAGAATACAATAACACTCTCTGTACCCTGTGACTGCCGTTCATTTTTTATATGTTCTCACCTCTTCTTTAGCATATTTTCAGAATTTTTCTGCAGACATAAAATACACCAGTGTTTCAAAATTATAAATCAAATTCCTCTTTTTTCTCTTGGTGTCTCTAAAATTCATCTCACAGATATACATTCATAACTTTATAATATTTTTTGATTTCTTTTTCTTTATTCTGATCCATTTTAAAGCCAAAGGGACCTTATTTTAAAGTGCTTTCTGCATTCACAAGGCTCAGAAACGTTTTTCTCCCCAAAATAAATGATGAAATTTTATCACATTAACAGGCCTTCAGCTAATTACAACTTTAAGAGAAACAGAACTGTTGCAAAACTTGTAGTAAAATAGAATGAGCAGCATTACGGTTCCTCTTATCCATGCGCTAAAAAGGAGACAAGAAAAAAAGGGAAACAGCCACAAAAGTAAAGCACTTCTTGAACAAATGGGCCAAATAAATACCATTCTCTTGAACTGATGTGTTAGAAGCATCCCTCCTGTGAACTGGCTAACATGCACATGGTCCTTGGCTGACAGCACATTTTCCTTCTAGAAGACTTTTGATTTGGATTAATAGAGGCACTGTATATTTTGTGTTTATGCTCAGAACAATGTACATCCATATATTTATGTGCTTCATTGTGTGAAAATCATATTGTTTGAACTTACTTGTATAATCAGTATTAATAAATCATATCATGAAATACATTTGATTCACCACTTTTGTCAGTAAACCATGGGGAGAAAGGGAAAAAAATTTGCTTCGTGCATATTTTTAGGGACATTTTGTTCTTCCTTCTCTTGTCTCACTTTTCCTGACTCCAGTCAGAAACTCGGCAGATGAGGACTGACTTGTTTAGCACCTCCAAATGTGCTGAAATGAGTTTAGTCACATCCCGTACAGAATGCTATTTCTATTTACTGCAGTCTAAATCTGCCCTGCAAGTGAGGATCGTGGATCAAAGGTCAGCCAGCATGCAACAGATATTTTATTTCCAAATCTTGCTTGTGGAAGAAGACAAAAATTTGACATGTAGCAGGCTTTACATGAAATGCATGTAAGAATCATGCAAGTGGGTTTTACATAAAGCACATAAAATGGGCTCAGTCAAACAGCTGGATATATTAATTGTAGAAGTGTGACAACAAATTTTGACAGCAAGGTGATTGTCCAGCTCTAATAAAGCATATTTTGTAGAATATTGTTTCAATTCAAGTCCACATTGTTTGCTTTTAGATTATACTATTAAAAATACTATTTCCCTTAAACAGGCTATCTAGAATACTTTTAAGACATATTTATGGCATATCTAATGATATAATAAAGTTCTTTTAGTCTTAAAGGGGTGTTTCCTGCAGGTTTTACTTTTTCCACACCAGGCTATGCATATGATGCCATTAGGCCATCTCTAGCTCAGTTTCTCCACCAGATGTGCATATTTTTGATCCTTCTTTCCTTGTCAGAATGATTGAAATTTTATTGTTTGCTCAATTGAAAGTAGCAGGCAGTTGATAAAGTGCTCCATGGACTTGTCCTTCCACTCATCAGTTTCTTTCAGGTGTACAATTTTGCTTTTAAAAACTATAATTCCATGTCAGATAAGATGTATACAAGCTTAGGGGGTGTTTTCAATAAGCCATGTATTCTGTGGGTGGTTCTAGATATTACTATAAAGTTGGGGTGCCTTTGCTCTTTTTAGCTCAACAAATTGCTTTATTTTTTCATATTCGTCTAGAAGCTCATTGTCATAATTTAAAATAAAATTTAAAAATCCCAAGAAAACCCAGGCTCAGAAGCACAGGCATTTTTTTTTAGCTGCAATAAAATCTGTGTTCTTCTCTCCAATCCTACACATGCACAACCCCTACCTAAGGTAACAACCTTTGTGTCCCACTTGCTTTCTGTCTCTTTATCCTAATTGGGTCAGAGTAAACGTGATATTACCCTCTGAATGCCAGAGAGGAAAGAAGTTGGAAAGGGGAAATGAAGAAAATAGAGAACCAATGGAGTTTTCCTGGATCCTATGAGACTTGCCCAATTTCACAACAGAGAGTTTAGAAACAACCTTAAAATTCTTCTAAATGCTAAAGGCAACAAGTACTACTTGAGATATTTTTGTAACATCCCTATATTTATTCTTCTGTGCACCTGATGTTATAAGGATGTGATTAGCTCAAAGGTGCTACATACTATTGCTTTAGAAGAGCAAGAAATTTACACACCAATTTAAACTTCACCTCTCTATCTTGACAGATGACTTTATACATTTGATCATCTTTTTGTCTCCAGGTTGAATTCTGTCTCAAGCATGTGACTAAGTCTTACAGCTAATTTCATTATTTCTATACTGCCCAATAGACTCGTGAAAAAAGCTGTCACAGAAGTGGTGTAGCTATGTTAATGCAGAGCTCTGGTAAGATGAATACCTTTAAGCCAAGTAGTTATTTCACTAGGACTAATATAAAGACAACAGAAATGGAACTCTGTGACTTATGAATGTGGTTTATAATAGTGTCTAATCACCTTTGCATCAAAACTCTGTGATTTCTCATATTAATCCATGCAGCTATAGCTTGCACATGTGGATCTGTTTTTTCTCCATTCTTTCTATTACAGAGAAGTTAGTATGTAGATATTTTTCTACTGGGAAAGATTATCAATATAATCAAAGTAATCTCTCAACCTGCTTTTCCACAAATTAAACAAGTTGTATTTTACATGCCTCTCTTAAAATACAAGGCGTTTTTTCACTCAGTACTTAGCTTCATTTTATCTCCTTTCTCTGTATCTTCTCCAGCTTTTTATGTTGCTCTTGTTGGCTCAAACCTGTGACAGATAATCAAGCTAATATTCTTCAGCTACAGAGCTAAGACCCAGTCCTTTCCCATGCTTGTAGTTCCTTGTGCAGCTGATGCCACCTTAACCACTTCTTGCTACTGCATAACTTTGTGAGCTCCACTGCAAATCCTGCCCCTTCTGAATTGCTGGCCAATAAGAAGCAGTTCTGAAATGAAGAGTGTATACTTCAAGTCAATAGTTCAGCACTATCAAGTACCTCTTTAAAAAGTTTGAGGTGAAAACAAAATCTTGTTTTTTGATCCAATCCACTGATTTATTTTATGCAAACCTCCTATGTCAGTAAAACATGTAAGTAGGCGTAATAGACACTTAAAGACGCAAGACATTTAAACAAGAGAGAATGGACTAGAGTCTCTGTACAGACTAGATGATTTATAGGTCCAGATATTTTTCAGTAATGTCACTGCTAAAATGTTTTGAGGTTAAAACTGAATTGTATTGGGTAAAACATTAATGAAAATTTAGTGTAGGAGCTGAATTTCACACTAGCTCAAATTCAGGAAATGTGTCTTCCAGTAGCAAAGTAAAGTGCTTAAACTAGGAGGACCCTTGTTCTGTTCATGGAGAAACAGACAACAGACTGCTCAGAAATTCAGCCCAGGTTTTACCTGGCCTTTCCTATGTTTAAACCTGTACCACTGAAAACACTTACTCCACTGCAAAATTCTTGGCGCAGTGAAACCCGTGACTCACCCATGATGGACCATGTCTCTCTCAGGTAAAAGGTCCAAGTGCACACTGAATGAGATTGATTATTCCTTGTAGGGTTTAGTTAAAATGCTTCGGGTGCAGCATGAGAATACAAAGGAGTTGATAAGGATGCAAAGACTGCAGGAGTTGCGTTGGAGGTGTGCAGAGAGCTGAAGGAGTCCAACCTGCTGCAGTTGCATCCATATGGTACAGGGGTGGTTCTAGGACCATTTCCCAGATCTGCATCATGTTTTCCTTTCAAAAGAAGCTAGCTGATTTGCTGTGAAAGACTGCCTTACATTGTGCATAATAAGGAGACAAGGAACAAGACTGCATCAGGGTTGAAGTTATCTGATGGTATAGATTGAAAGGTTTAATATTCTAGGCATCCTATGGAATATCAACTGTTCTTTAAAAAATTAAACCAAAACTAACACAACAACAAAAATCAAAACACAAACCAAACATTGCTCACCCCAAAAAAACACAGAAAAACCCAATCCCCCCAAAAACCCCAGTCAAAACCAAAAACCAAAACCCCAAAAAAAAGGATTGAAGAGCAAATCTGCACACTAGTCCCCTATCTCTCCATGCTTAATCATTACCTCATTCCCTTAGTTTGCTTTAGTCCTCACCAGCAAACTGCCTAGATTAAGCCTACCATATTCTTGATGACTTTAGACTGTCTCTTGTTTTCAGATGTAGGGATTGGTCTCTGGTCCTTTTTAAAATTTAGCAGGGTAAGTATATTTCATTCAATCTGGGTGAATTCAAGCCTATGGACATTACAGTGATAATAAAATTACTTCAGTTCTTACAGTGATATTTAGTATGGACCATAGACAAAAAGCATTCTGTTTCATTTTACATACGAATTTTTGCAGTGCAGCAGCTATTAATGAAAAACCAATAAACTTGCTTTGCTTATTTTGTAAGAAAGTTATTGCATTTCCAGTCACAGTATATGACTATATTATGCGCAAACTTTCTCAATGGATGTAATGTCTCCTAAGAACTGCAAAACTTTATGTTATAAGCCCATGATTAGCTCAATATATGGGTAAAAGTATATATACACTTTTTTCTTTGGCATAATGAGTCAAAAAAGTCTTGGCACCAGTAAGGCCAATTTATTGCAATATATAGGTAAACATATATTAATCAAATATTGGTCAGTAAAGATCCTGCCTTCTCTGAGATTAGTCCTGATATAACTGGTGTCATACTGGGAGACATGGCAAAATATAACCTACGCATATTTTAAGTCACATAAATATATTTGCTTATTTTTTCCCTTGGAAAAAAATGGATAACAACATGAAATCTGTATAGACTAGTCTCTCCATTAACTTTCAAAAATCAATTGAAACAGATCAGTATGTATTTGAAGGTATCTAAAGGAATTTTCAGACAGACAACTAAGCTTCAGTGAAAGCCATTGAAGTTCAGGCTTCTAAGAGCCTAACTCACTTTTGAAAAATTTCCTTAAGTTCTTAAAAATAACCTAGTACTTTTGGAAATTACAGCAAAAAGAAATATCTTCATGTTCTATAATGACTTTTCATAAACTACTGCAGGAGAAACAGCATGTTTTTCTGATATATTACAAAATAAGAAGGATTGGCAAAGTAAAGAAACAAGCCATAGTCATATCTGTTGAAATGCACATGAAGTATGAGATATCTATAGAATATAGTGAGATACTTGTATAATGTCTAATTGTTTAATACAGCTATACATTGTACCCATTAAATACAGAAATTGTAATAATCCAGTAGGGAGAGCTAGAGCATAATACTTGTGCTAAGCACTTAATGGCAAAGATTCAGACTGCATAATCAATTAGAGAAGACATTGCTAATGTGATATGCATTTCTGAAGGACCTCTCCAAAATGCCTAAGCCCTCTTACATACATTTTGGCTTGCATTGGCTGTCTCAAGGAAAGAAACCAATCTTTCTTCCCTTCAATAGGAATCTGCTAGCTTGTAAACCACTCACTTTGCAGCTGCCTTCAGAGACACACAGCCATGTCATTTTACAGCCTGTTGTCCACTCTGTACTGAAATCATCTGGCCACAACCCAATGGCTATGACACTCTGGATTCAATGCCATCTCCAGAATAGTGACAATAAGCTGTCAAGCTAAGTGGTATGTAGCTCCATTTTTCTAACATTGAACTTTGCAATAAAAATTGAATTTAGTCCAAACACTGTGCAGCCATTGCTTGGATATAGTTGTAAATCAGTCTCAATCATTATGTTCCCACATGGTTTCATGTCAGCAGAGTGTATAGATTTGCAACTTCCAATAAATAGACTGTTACTTGAAATTTGATGAAATCAAGATATATTGTATAAAAATATTCTAGTTCATTACTTGCCCTTATTTGGATGGATTTTATGTCCCTCTGCATTTAATAAAGCTGTAAAGATTACAACTCTACATGAGATAGATAGATAGATAGATAGATAGATAGATAGACAAACAGACAGATAGATACCTGTACAATGGATAAGACTCTACAGGCCAGGATTTTCCAACGCAGGGCAGAGTTGCTTTCTCTCCTCCCCATATGGTTGAACATATATGTCTGCAGTGTGTTAACAGATCTTCCAAATCTTTTCAGCTCTTCTTGCATACTCACCTAAAAAATACAGCTACAAAACCTTCTTCATGAAGAAAAAGACTTTCTCTGAGTTCTTGCACATGCCAGTTGAAACCTGTTATGGTACAGAGCAGAAATTCATCTGCAGAACTGCATTACAGAGTGCTGAGATCATGACACAGACACTAGACAAAGAAAGTGTCCTACAAACACCTTGGCTCTAAGTGATAGCTTAGCAGCTAGTGCTAATAACAGCAGGAAAATTACTGAGTAGGGAGTGAAGAAATTAAAAGCTGTACTGGGTCTGGCACTTTCCTGAGGCACAGAGGGCAACTGAAAAATTTTAATAATGTTGCACTGTAGATTTGTTGACAGTAAAAATATCCACTTGCAAAATTTGTTTCTGTCTAACATTAACCAGTTCTGAGGCACCCAGTTATTATAAGATTTTTATGCATAACATCACAGCATAGATGTTTGGCCAGTAATCAACAGCATGTAATAGTTACTCAGAAGGTAGAGTGATCTTTATCCAGAAAGTGTATTTATCTAGGTATTTATCCAGAAGGTAAAGAGATAATTCAGTGGTCTGCTAGCACTTGGAAGAAATAATCAATGGCCAGAGATCCAATCTTCCAATGCTGAGATATATTTGACAACAACAATTCTATGATTCTATGATTCTATTTGACAATGCCTATAATGTGTTAGAAAGAAAATATTAGTGTGCAATTTGAAAAATGTGGATCTAATTAAACATGACCTCTATCTGACATATTTTGACAGCAATAAAAACTACACTGTCCACAGGTACCATCAGTCTTTCTGCCATATTTTTATCTGCCTACAAAAAATACAACTAAATCCTCTTCCAATTAAAAAAAAAAGTAGAATAAAATGTTGTACAGGCAAAAAAACCCCCAGACTTTCAAAACAGCATTTGCCTTAAAGATTTAATTTTTTCAGGCAGAAATACATGCAATGCATGGTGATGTACAGATAACACTAAGCACTCTTATTCTCAACACAAGGGTAGAAATGGTGGTCAAGTAACAAAGCACTTGTCCAATAGAAACATGAAAGAGGACACCAATTCATATTTTTCACTATAAAATAACAGAACCAGTACAACAGGCACTGTCCCCTGCTAACCTTTCGTTCAAAAGAAAACAGAAAAAAGGCACGTCTGTGCCATTAGAAACTGATGTCAGAGTAATTTGGAGCTAAATAACAACACAAGAGATGAAACACTCGCAGTAATTTGTGATTCCAAGAGCTGCTATTACTTTGGGAAGGCTGTGCTATCATGTGCGATGGGGAGAGATGGCAACTGCAGCTGTGCTGTCATAACAAGGTTAACCCCACAGTCAGGGGAAGTTGTCAGTCTAAATGGAGACATATTGTGGAGGGACTAGGCTCAACTTTCCCAGCCTCCCCAGGGGAGAGATACCATGGAGCTGAGTCACTCCTCTTGCCCAAGGAGGTCTTAGTGATTGCCACCTCAGGCTGAGCCAGGTTGAGGAGATTGTGTCCATTTGGGGTTGATAAAATTGTATCTAATGAATGTATCCATTTGCAGCAGCAGAGCCACTGAAATTTTAGAGGACAGTGACAGATTATCACAAGAGGATTGTGCTTGTTAATTGATATTGCCGGTACATTTGACTGGAAAATGAAGGTGTCAGAATCTGGATGTTGAGCTGCCTCTGTAAAGAGATGACTGAAATTGGCTCTTGTGCTACGGCACAGCAGCTCATGGGTGAGAATTTCCTCAGTCCAATGTAAAAGAGACTACTTGGGGGTGAAACACACCTAAACAGCCAAAGTTCCTCGGCTTCTGGAGGACTGTGACTGTGAAGAGACTTGACAGACCTCCACCTGCTCTTGCCCCTTCCTCCACAACACTGGTCCTGTTGGTAAAACTCAAGAGCAAGGAAATGCGATAAACATCCCTCTCGCTCTCTCTCTCTGGTATTTGCCTTAGCACCTTTCATCCAAAATGAATAATATACCTTTGCTGATGTGTTTTTGGAAATTATACAGCTTCAAGGGATCACATAGGAAATCAGACCAGCTTTAACTTGTAATGAAAACTGGTTAAAATTTATGCTGTTCTTCACTTTTATTATTTATTACATCTCTGCCCGAGTATATTGATTTTGTGCCAACCTCTGTTCTTGTCACAGTTTTTGTCACACAAATGAGGTTCCAGAAATGTAATGCCTATATTTTATGAAATACAGTCCAATGCCATTTCAGGATGACCTTTTCAGTATTCTGAATTCTGATGTGTTTGCTGTTTCTGAGGCAGAGGCCTATTTCCATCTACACCTTATCCCCTCAACACTTATATATTAAAAGTAATTTAAACAGAGGTTGATATATCAATTTCTTTTGTTTGTATTGGCATGCAGAGTTTATAATCTCCTTTCTGAAAAATTGGTTACCTCTGGACAGCTGGCTTTTCATTGTACATGCCTCCATGCAGTCTCCATGTAGGAATGAAGTTTTAACTACAGTATTAATTGTAGCATTAGGTGGTGTTAACCAATGAGACTGTTTTGGTTTTGCTTCCAAGCAATTCTAAAAGTACATTTGAAACAGCACTATGAAGCACACACATGAAACAACAGTTTACCCAAATCACTATCACTTAGCTATAACTGTCTGAACAAGGAGGAGCAGAGGCCCCAAAACCAGACATACAGACTACAGAGTCATCATAGTGTCACCATGTGGTTGTGAAGCATACACACGATGCAGAGAAGAACGTAGTAGAGAAGGTCCTACAGTGGCAGGGTGAGTCCTTACAGTGTCTGCATCTGTAGGCAGAAGAATTGCAGAATAAGAATACCATAAATAACAATTTGTTATTATTGTTAACTTTTTCAGCAGTAGCATAAGAAAAAGGCACAGTAAAACTTTCTTCAAAAAGCATACCCAATTCTCCGCTCTTTCCATTCTTGCTTAGCATGGAAACAGTCCCTTGCAAGCTTCACGAAGGCATCTGTTCAGTTACTCCCCCCCATCACACAGATCATAGCAGCTGCTGACTCTTGATTTCTCCTATGACAACTTTAGTATGTGGTATTTTCCCCAGTGCACAGTAATTTACTTTTGAACTGAATATTTTAGAGCACACAACAAAAGATTGTGAAATTATGTATCTTCACAAGATAGGGCAAGTAAGATATTTAATCAGAATTCAGGAAGCTGAGAATTTTTGTTAATCCATATTATGGCTCTGGTAGTCCTCCGAGCCTCTGCTCCCTTGGTAGCACTTCCCATTCATCAATTTTGACCAGTGGTTCTCAGAAGGACAAGCTCAGAGGGAGCTGACAGCTAGCCAGATCTCAATGCCACACTCTGTGCATGTATCTGTGACAGATCATCTGGTTTTTGATGCACTGTGGAGACAATTTGTCTATGCACAGCAAATCCAGTACATCCAGGATGTATCTATCTGCTTGCTACACACGCTTTTGTCACCTGTGTAGCTTGTGCAGAAGTTCTGACACATCCTGAACACATCAGATTCATAGCACGTGTGCACAATTTTGTGTGCATTTATTTCTGCCTGGAAAATGTATGAGCTGTGAGAGTCCCAAGGATGTGCAATGGAAAAGAAATCCCAACTGATTTTTACCAGCTCAAGTCCAGCAAGTCTCTGCTACGTGGTGTGGGCAACCCGGACATAGTAGGTTATTTATTTCTGCAAAACATAGGGACTCCTGAACTTTACAAATGAAATGTTTTATCTGGGGGAATTGGGCAGGGGAGAATAAAGAACTGTTTTATTCCTAGCCTCATTCATATGGAAATCTGAGCAGTACTAAGTAGCATAGAGCAACTGTGGGGCTGTGTCATCCACCAGCAGTTACAAATCAGCTAGTGCTCTTCACTGCTCAGATGGGTGCCCTTTGTGCAGAACCTGCAATGCCACCACTGCTGTGTTTTGAACATCAGCGTGCCACTGCTTCTTCTGGGGAGCCTCTGCCTCGCATCAAGGCAAGCAGGGACCCCCACAGAAATCTTCCAGGCACTGCAAAGCAAGACAACTTGAGCTGATCTGCACTATCTTGCTGGAACTGGAAGTTTCTCTTGGTTATGAGTTCATCCCACTGTACCATCCTTTTACATCAGAGGCTGTTACAGATTAGCCTATTCATAGTTTACAGGAAAAAAATTGCTCTGGATAACATATTATGAGCATTAAATAGCAGACAGGGCAGTCAAACCAATGGGGTATTTACACCTTCTGCATTCTCATACTGAAATTATTAAAAAGCCTAAACCGCAGTTCAGCCAGTGAAAAGACCTTCCTGCCCTGCCTGTATTGCTTCTTGGAAGAATTGATTAAGTCAGAGGGGAAAAAAATACCCTTCTCCAACAAAGAAGCAAATTTTTAAATAGCATGTACTTTAGTACCTGAGTATGTAGACCTCTGAGCAGTTAGTAATCTTTATACATTTCAAAGTCATTAGTGTCAAAAATGCAAGAAAACATGAGCAAAAATGGAAGCGCAAATATGTGTGAGGCAAAACCTTTCCTTCAGAGAACAAGAACCAAGAAAACTTCTAGGTCAAACAGTTTAAGGAAATACATTACCATTTTAGATTTGTAAGGGTTTTCTTAGGAGGATTAAACACCTTCTTCCTTAGAAAAATGTCATCTTAAAAGCTGTCACTTAGATTTGTAAGGGTTTTCTTAGGAGGATGAAACACCTTCTTCCTTAGAAAAATTTCATCTTAAAAGCTGTCACTCGTCATCCACAATGCCCTGGAAGTTTAGTAGAGGTCCAGACAGCACTGCAAGTCAGAATTTTATTCAACATTTCCAAGTCAGCTTCATAAAATTCAGGCAAGCCTAAATGAATGTTTGGGAAAGATGGACTGGTTGAAAAACATTCCTGACATGTATAAGTAATGACATCCAAACAGTAGGAGTAGGGTGTGGGAAGTGGCAAGGCTGTAATAAATGCAAGCAAGATACTTTGTGAGTAAACAATGCACAGTTATCCTGTAATCACTAACATGGGTACTACCAATAGTGAATATTTTCAGAAAGGGTTGTGTTGTAGCTATGGTAAAACACTAAAATTCCACTGATGTAAACACATCAATGCTTTCTGTCCCAGCTGAGTACCTGGCTCTCGAGCCCTCT
>NW_008655345.1:28881-33644 GCF_000695815.1 Acanthisitta chloris | reverse complement strand
CAGACAGTGCTGGTCATCACACCAGTCATAAACAAACAGAAATTACAATCTGCAAATTGCACAACATGCTGTAACTACATAAGCCAATATGAATACTTACACTTTCCCTGTGAGGACAATGAGGCATGGGCTGGTAAACCTAGAAATATGTGGTCTGAGCTCATGTGCTGCAGCATAGGGCCCCAGGAGCACCAGCCAATATGCCTGAGGCCTGCTGGACTCTTCAGATTGGGAAGCAGAAGCTGTGGCACTGTCCAGAGGGTGAGAGGAGCCAGGTCAGGCAGAGCTCACCAAAGCTGTGAGGTGAGGGTGTGAAACAAAAGGTGCCACATGGTCATGGTTTCCAAACCAATGCAGTAAATCAGCTGATGGCACATTGTCTGAGTTGTTGTTCTTATGTCCAGCTGCCAAATCACACTAAAAAGAGCTTAAACAAATTAAACATCTCCTAATACAAAGTTGCCCTGAAACAATGGCTGAAGTTGTTCCAGAGATGCCATATGAATATGGGAATTGTTGTGTGATCCTGATGCATCCACAAAACTGTTTCCCTGCTAAGCTGTTTGAGAGAGATGAGCAAAAGGTAAAATAGGCACATGCTTAGGACAGTAAAACTACTCTTGAGAAGTATAAGGGGTTCTGCTCTGTCTCCCAGAGCTGGGTGGGTATCAGCAGCTGAAGGACAGAGGATCCATGCTTTCAAGGAGGCAACCCATTGAAGCATCTGGATCATTGTCTCCAGGGTTCCTCCCTACTGCCACAGCAGCAATGGCAGCAGCGACTCAGACTCTGAGCCTCTCTCCTCCTTGTATTCCTCCCTTCATCCTAAATCAGCTTTTTCCAGCGACTCAGACTCTGAGCCTCTCTCCTCTTCATCCTAAATCAGCTTTTTCCGTACTTTTGTCCAGCAGCCCAATGCCTAGCTTTGACTTCATAAAAACTTCAATCTCTTTTCACTCTTTAGAACTTTTGTGAGCTTTAAACTAGAGCTGAAATTGTTTGTATTGAAGACACTTGATGGATGGAAAGAGGTAAATCAAAGATGTGTCCCCAGTACTGCATTGTTTATTGTTCTGTTTGTATTTAAGATAAAATAATCTAACCTGGGATTCTTCCCTCCAGGCTGTCCTTTTTTGTTCCTGGGAATTAAGGAAGTTAAAATCTAACCTTAGTTCTCCATATTTAAAATGGGAAAATAAGTGCCATCTTTGCCAGGGGAAGGAGAAGTGAAATGGAGCCATTTGAAGATGGAGGCATTAAAGATTATGAGGTACCAGGAGCTATATCAGTGGGGTTCCTGTAAGCAGCAGAGATCAAAATAAAGACTTGCTTGTGCTAAACAGACCTATAGGTTTTGGGAGAAAAAAAAAGGCATAAAAATCTTTTGTTATATTCTCCCTGTCTAGACATTAAAAACAGCAGAGAAACACGTGTTCATTTAACTAAACACTTCTTTGTAAAATGGTTCCACTCACTCACTTCATCTAGCTGTGCATTATCAAAGAGTGCTTTCCTTCTTAATATGGCTTAAAATGTTGATTTTATAGTCTGCATTCTTCTGAAAAAGGATGCAAACGAAATTTTAGTCAATGCCTAAACACTTCTGTCACAAAGGAGTCTTGTCAGAATTTCATGTAAGCAAAATATGAAAATTTGAATCACTGTCAGATCTAAAATAGAAAAAAATTAGAATATTTTACATACGTGTAGAATGTTTTCTTTTTCCACACATTGGCAGGATTGTCCCTTTACCTGGCATCCCATTGGCCCAAATTTCAGACAGGAGATGTGAAGACAACATAGTTATTCACAACATAAAAATCTCTTTTCAGATGTGATTAAAATTATTTTTCCTAATACTTTCAGGAACTTTCAGCTGAGACAATGGAAATTCACTCAAAAGGGTACATCAAGTTTCCCAATCCTCCCCTGTGCTTATGGACACACCTGTAATCAAAAGTGGCATAATAACCCCTTTGCTTTTGGTACTGATGATGGTGGTGATAGATTCTACACTTCACTCATCCATGGGCGAAAGAGTAGAGTTGCCAGGTTTTAATAATTTTAAGATATTCATAGCTCCCCAAACTATGGTTTGGGTCTTCAAAGATGAAAATGTTGAGCTCTAGTCCTGGGAGCATGAAATGTCACAATTTAAAAGCTTTTCAGTATTACCTGGGAGAACTGGTAAAGTTGCTTGAAAAACCCAAAACTAAACAACCCCCTCCCCCCAAAAAAAACCCACAAAAAAAACCCCAAACAAACAAAAAACAACAGGAAAAGTCAAAGGACAAGAAAGAAGAAAAAAAATGTTTGAGTGTCTTACACAATAACCTGACTCTAAGAGCTGATATTTTAAGGGGAAAAGGAGCATCACAGGACAAGTTATGATAAAGCATATAAGAACATAAAGAACAAAAATCCAGTCCAGAAAGAGCAATAATTGAATACTGATTATGGAACTGGAACTTTGAGGTAACAATGATTAGAAATCAGTGTGAAAACAAAGAAGCTGAATAGATCTTGTTTCTTCCAGTTCTTTTGTTCTCCCAAGCAAAGTGATTTCCAGAACAAAAAGACTGACTAAGCTGACGTTCCTTCCGTTTTGAAAGTGATTATCCTATAGGGATCAGTACTTTACTCTTCTGTATATTTTTAAAACTTTTTCCTTCTGCATATGGGTTCCAAATGAAGCACATTAGAATTGCTAATACATGCTTTACTTAGCTAAGAATATGTCAGGTCAACTCAGCTGCAGAATGAGTCCAAGAACAGCAGAGCTGGAACAGAAATAGATGTAATTATTCTGTTTTCAGTACAAAGTATGTTTGCAAGTAACTGCAAAGAAATGAATATTCAAAACAAACACATTGTCAGTAAAAAAACCCCAAACCATCCTTATTAAGTAAAGAAAGGAAATAAAAAGCCAGTAATCTCTGTAAAATAACTAATTTCATTTCTGACATCAAGGAACTGGGTGAGGAAATGGAAATATCTACATTTGACAACTGAAGGGGAAATGTGATGTCTACTGAATCCAATGAATGACATGAACTGTATTTCATGGCATCTTATACCACCCAAGTCCAGTTCAGAATATCAGTAAAACGTTCTGATGACTGTTAATGGGGTGTGTGACATGACTTTAGGGATTTCTGTCTGGAACTTATACTCCTGAATTCATGCTATCAAAAATAAGCTCTAAATAATTTGGTTTAGACTAAATATTTTTTGGCTCAAAATCATATGATATAAATTAATTGATGGCATATAGTTTTGTCTGCCATATGCAGATGTATAATAAACACACATTGATGGCTATGGTGTTAAATTCTCCATCATTTTACGTTATAACTCCACATGTACTTGCCATCTTTCTGCTGGTAGGCATCATCCTGCATCTATCCTGGCACTTACTTACACAGATGGTGCCTCTCCTATCTCATTTTACCAGCTTTTCTTTCATTAATCACCAACAGACATAACATTCGTCACAAAATTAGATGTACTTGGTTTTATTCAGTAGGGCAATACTCTATTCTGATACATGACCTTGGAAGTACAAACATCAGAAAGACTCTAGGTCTTATTCTGTGGATCTGACTATATCTATATCATTCCTTGGGTGGAGCAAATGTGGCTTGTTATGTTTTGTCAACCAGGATGAATTTGATAAAAGATGTAACATATCACAGCTTGTAAAAAGGGCTTTACTCACTCAAAGATCCTAGTCTTAGAGTGGAATTAAAAAAACCTTTTAGGTTGTACACACAATCTTTACTCATACTCTAGCAAAGAAGAAATTAATGCCAATTTCCTGGTAATTTCATTTAATAAGCTGCATGAAGCCCCAGAGAATAGTACTTCCTTCAAAAAGAAGAAAGTAAATTTTCAGGTAAATGTCAGCACATTGTGTGCAACAAGATGCACAGATGATTCCTTGCATGTTATGCCAAAGGTTCAGTATGGAGGTGTGATTACCTCATAGACCACCAGGGCCTCAGTTCCTCGGCTTCATCCCACAACAAAACAGACTTTAAGGGGCAAAGAAAATGATTTTTGGTCAAGTCTTTGCCAGACAGATCACTTCTGATAGCAAGGAGCTCCTTGTAATGCCTCTCCCAAAAGAGTTAGCTGAAAGTTGATGGATTTACAAAACAGTTCAGTGAGCATATTTTGAAATTGATATTCTAAGTTTGCCAAATGCAGAGCAAATTCATTTTACTTTGAAACATTGGAAAAAGGGTATTTCATTGTTCTCTGATTCAATGGTGGCATTGAAACTTCTTAGTTGATTATCAAAGAGATTATAGAAGCATCTTTCATTGTTTCATTAACTATATCAACAAAGCTTGCTCGAATTTATTTTTACACACAGTATCCATGTCAAGGTGCTTCTGTCATTAAATTGCAGTCTCATTATTCTTTTGTTCAGTCATTTCAGACATACCCTGAACATCAAGAGCCAATCTGAAGTATAACTGTGATATCAAACCTAGCGTGGCCTTGCTAGAAGTAAAATTCTGCACCATAATACCCGAATCTTTCAGGGCTCTTTGTAACTCAGCACTTGGTTCCTTACAAGCTACTAAACTGGTATAAGCTTGAAGCTTAATTCAAATTGGAAAAATGCCTTCAGAGGCTTGAAATGTTTTGAAGGGTAAGAAGTACTTTTCAGGTCTAATGTCAGAGAGGTGACAAGGTGGAGAGGGGTGATGGGAAGCCAGGGATGGCAGCATGAGGTGCTGTTAACTTTAGCCCTC
>NW_008655345.1:16016-28868 GCF_000695815.1 Acanthisitta chloris | reverse complement strand
GTTCAGCAGAAGACAGGAATATACTTAAGAACTTGATTTGCTCATAAAGGTGCCTGGGGTCAGCCTCGGGGAAATGGCCACTTCTAGCCCTCCCATACCCCTCCACAGGTGGCCAGAAGTTAGAAATGAAAGACCAGAGATATCGTAAGACTCCAGAAGGAAGAAACACTCGGCAATAACAGGCAGTGAAAATTAGGCCTAATCGCCTCCTTTGTTTTCAGTGTTCCTAGTTGGACAGGATACACTGCTGAGATTTTGGCCTCTGGTTTAGTTTATGAGTTAGATTTAAGACTTAATTTTAAGTGCCAAGATATGACTTAGTTTGAGGGCAAAGTTTCAGGTTTTAATAATTAGTCTTTAAAATTAAAACCAGGAGCCTCTCTTGGGTCTTATTTTATCTGAATGGGAAGAGGAGCTTACCTGTAACAGTATATTGGACTCAACACCTATACAGTATTATTTTATGGTTTACTGGACATTTATTTTAGTGAAGTCTGCATCTGCATCACATTAAAGTTGAAAGGAAAGACACAAATGAAACTCAAATTCAGACCCAAGCAAGAGTCGAGTCAGCTATGGAGCTGCTAACTGCATTTATATTGATTAAATTTACATTCTGGAAATAATGAAACTACTTCTGCTGCATTTACCTTATCATGATCCCAAGAAAGGCAGAATCATTTTGTAAAAGGAAACAGTAAAACAAAATAGCAGGTTCAGGGAGAGAAAAAACCCCAAACAACCTGAAACCCAAACACAAAAACTCTTGCTCTTTTCCTCTCTGGCTCCCCAAAGCTACACAATTTACTCCCAGTCCATAAGGTCCTTAGTTCCATTGATTGGGATGATGGATGGCTCTACTAAAGCTGCAGCAAGAGAAGATACTGCAATGCATCACTCTGCAGGAAAAAACAATAGAGCGAACAAAGCAGCAGGACAATGTGGTGGGCAAAAAAGCCAGGGGAATTCTCTGCTGGTGGAAAAACAGACAGCCCTAGACCATAGTGTGTAAAACACAGCACATTGAGTTTGCAGTCATTGTGGCTGTGCTTGTTGAAACCTGATAAAGAGGGCAGACTAACAACTGTGGAAGAGGAAGATCTTTTCGGCTTAAGTTCTGGTGTGTTTACAGGAGTAGAGGTACTATAGCCTAATTTTTGATGATGTACATAATTTTAAATGTTTGACAGTGAGTTGGGTCAGTTCATGGTTAAATTCCATGAAAGTTAGGTGACTCCAGAGTTTACCTGTGAAAACTACTATTTCCTAAATCATTCTACAGCGATCAATTAAAACATTTCTATTTTAATGTAAGCCTGTGTTCAAACTCAAATCCGGTAAATCAACAATTATTATGCTAAAACTATCATATTTCCTACCATAAAACTCAATAACAAATGTAGTAAAAAAAGGAATACTACTATTAAGTATTACACTCTTTTCAGCAAGAAGCAAAAATACAAGTGATAGCCTGAGGAAATTCTGAAGGCTTAGGTGAAATGCTTAAAACATACAAGGCACATCAAAAATACATTCACTATTTATGTATGGTTTTGGTACATAATATAGTAATAGTGAATTAATTACAGCTTGTAATTTAGATGATTCAAAGAGAATATGAGAGAAATATAACCATAAACAAGTAAATTTACATAATACAAATCACAAAAGTTCAAGGGCACTTTCTAATATCTACAGGGAGTAGAAAATATTGAAGCTCTTTGTTTTCAATTAAATGCTGCAACAGGACAGGTTTTCCCGTTTTTACAGGAATTCAGGTTCATCATCCAGAGAAACTCATATGGAGCTCTAATGATTTGTCATTCTTAAGCATGTTATACTCAAACTTTCTCTCACTTTCCATTGTAAAATCTATTGAGTGACAATTAATTTTGCTGAACTTCAAACAATGATATTGAGAGGTGTTTTCCATTCTAGTGGAATTCTTATAGAAAACAGCTCTATGACTTCTACAGCAAGGCCAAGAAAGTAAGTAGATAATATTTCACCCACCTGAAAAACTTGGGGAACGTTCATTGAACCACAATGATACCTGCACTTTTTTTAGGGCAATTTTATGAAATCTGGAAAGGGGTCCACTGATTATTGGATTTCTCTTTTGCTTTTCTTCTACACTTCAACAGCAATTTACACAAATAAATAGCACTTGTAAATGCAAATGTGACACAAGTTAACTAAAATATCTGGAAAGACAAGCTTTGCAGAGAAGAGATGAAGCTCTCAGAGAATACCTGATCTGGGAATACATCAACAGCCTTTCTGTAAACCCTTTGCAGGGGAGACCAAGGGAGTTTCATGTTCAAGATGGAGAGGAATACCATGTCCAGGATGTGCATGCCCTGTCTGCACATGCTTTCTGCTCTCCGTGTGCTCTAGGCAGACAGCTGATCAGGATTAGATGGATGGTCCTTCTTGGAGGTGGAGCTGATTGAGAAAAATGATTGAGCCCTACAGTTGCAACAGAATCAATGGTTTTCTTGTTTTAACATTCAACATAACATTAAATAGTCTTGAAAGCCAGGCATACATCTGAAGTTGAGCCCCAAAATGAGTGTACACTTTAAAATTTTATCTCTGTGAACCAGCTCCCAGCGTCTCTCAGTCACTGCACAGGGAAGATACATTAATTAATGTCTCTAAAGCACTAAAATACTAGAATGACAATATGAGAGAAAAGCTCATCAGGAATTCATAAATTTTGATTTGGAGCAGAGTTTTAATGGACTGCAGTTAAGTAAAGCCTATGACCTCATATTGACCATGGCAGATGAAACAAAATATTGAATTGGTAAGGGAGTGCAGTTAATTCTGTACACTGAATAAAGAAAGGTTCCTATAGACATACTCTCCATGTTCATGTAATTACAGATTAATATATTGCTAAATACATAGAAGAGGTATCAAGACACAATCTTGACTTTTTTTTCCTACTCATTTTGCACCTTTTTTTGACCTCAAAATCAGAATATTTGCTTTTGTTGAATTGACCTGAAATAGTGCTTTTAAAATCTGATTATTAAGCCTTTCATTACACTTCTCTTCCAGTGAATTGGCACATCTTTATAAAAGTCACGATCTCCTCTGGAAAGTGCAAAATATATGTTAGAAAATTATTACAAAGGTTATCAAATCAAGCATTCAAAACAAAAATTTTAAGGATTTGCTTTCAGCTGATGCCTCATCCCCTCCCCCTATAATTTTTTGCCATAGTTGAACCAGGATAGTAGTTTGAGAATACTTTGTCTGCAATGGATTGGACTCCCTGTAAAACTGCATATCTTCCAGCAAATACTGTCCATGGTCTGACTGCTGTGTGCAAACCTGTTCATGCCATTTCAAAGTTCACATTTTAACATGAGACAAGATAAGGGGAAGAGCAGAAAGGATTACCATCATGCTGTCTTTTCTATGGCAGAACTGAAATCGACTTTATCTCTACAGTTTAGAAACAAGACAAATGAAAGAACACACATATAATAAAATATAATATAAGCTAAAATAAATCTAATGCAATAGTAAAACATAATCAAATAACAGCTATAAAATTATGAATGACATGGAGAAAGTAAAGAAGAAAACATTCACTGCTCCTAATAGGAAACTGAGAGTGCAGTCAGTGAAAGAAAGTACTACCCATGCTATAATTAAATGATGGAGCTTATTGCAGTAGCATTTGAAAAAGCTGCTTAGTATATAAATGAGTAAAGAAGAAACAAGATAAAATAAAGGAAAGGTCCATGAATATCTATAAAACACAATGATGTAACTAAAACTTCTGATTTATCAAATCACAAATTACAGTTTATTTGCAGACGAATGACAGATTACAGAATTTGAAGACCATACAGGAGAAAGATTATCTCTTTTTTTCCATTTTTTAGTATCTTTCCCAAAGCACTCATAATTTGGCCCTGTCAGAGGCTAGATACTTGTTTGGAGGTACCTTTGGTCTGTTCTTTACTGCTGTGCTTACTATGTCATTATCCTGGAAAAAGGTTTTAATTTTAATCTGCTATCTGCTGAGCTGGCTTCTGAATGAGACAAAGAATACATTCAATTGAATGTTATAACAACATTTACCCTAACTGAGGAAAATATATATGCTCTATTCATGAACGCCTCAGGTTGTTTTTGTTGGTTGCTTGGTTGTTTTCTTTTTCAATATGTCATATTTCAATTTAATACATGAAAGACTGTAGATTTTTCTGCATTGCCAAAAAATCTCACTTTACTTGTGATATGAAAGGGTTAGCAGCTAGAGGGTTGAGTAAAATGTGAATACAAGTCATGTATACTTTACTAGGTGATTGAAGGAGGTCAGCTTGGCCCCAGGCTGCCCTTCTTTTATTTTCTAACTTGCTTATAGGTACTCATGAAATGGTTTTGTTCATACATTGTGGAATCAGGTGTGATCAGAGATTTCTCTGATGTGTCCTCAGACAGGACGCATCTCTGACTCCTGCTCACTCCTACTCACCTTGCTGTCAGGCCCCTGCTCTCTCCGACGGTTGCATGCAGACACCAAACTGGTAAAGCCCTTGGGAAGAAATTCGTCAGGCTCCTACTTTCTTTTTCTAGGTTTTATTTCAATTACACCAAACAGTTAATGTGATATTTTAATTAAAACAACTCCTCTTCCGAAGAGCTTTGGCATTGGGCAGCACTCTACATGCTCTCGAATCCCATGTTAGGCTTAATGTGCTCTGTGAAGTGGTGAGCGTCTGACATAGCTCTAGAAGAAGAGGAGGGAAAAAAATGGGCTGATTGAAGTCATTAGCAGGATTCTGAATCTAGCAGAAATGAAAGCCTTACACACTCCAACTGTTCTCTGCTGTCACTGCGATTATTAACTTCATGATAACAATAAGGTTGTAAGCAAATTTGTAGCTCGGCTGGGGAAAAGATTGGAAGAGAGACCTTTTTTTTTTTTGTCTTATTAAATATTTTAAATTCAACTGAGAAGAATTTTAATATTTAAAAAGAGAGATTCAAAAGCTGTTTACTTCTGGGCAGCTTATTCTAACACCATCTCAGCTTGTTTTTGCTCCCATGCATCTCTAATAATCAAATATATGCCCACAGTCAACTCTAGAAATCTTTGCTGTTTAACAAATATGGAAATAATAGAAGTCTCTAAAGCATTTCCCCTTCAAACATCTCTCCTCTACTGCACCCTGGCCTCGTTTTTCTTCTCACTCCAACATTGTTATGGTAAGCAGACAAAGTTCTCTATTGATAGTCATCACAAAAATACAGGATTTCCCCCTTCTCAGAAAACATGCCACTACTTATTTGGCTGAAAATCATCCCCGTGTGTCAGGCTATTCAACAAGCAGAAACCTATTGCATCTGAAGGTCATGCTGTTGTTTTACTGTATGGCACTGTTGTTTCAGCTGTACCACAGAAATACTCCATTTTACCAGCATGAGCAGGTAGCTTTCTGAGCAGAGAGAGAATAAAACAGTAGAAAGCCACACTCCGGGAAAGGATCTGCTCCCTGGTTTGTGAAAGCATACTGGATGAGGGATACCAGTAATACCAAAAAACTGATGTAAGCAAGAAAGAAGAGGACAAGACACCAGGGTTGGAGGCTTCTTAGAATTAGCAAAGCCGGTCATTATCTCGAGCCAACATATAGAGTGAAGTGGTGAAAATAAATAAATATGTAACAACAAAAAATTTACTGGTTTAAATCTATTGCTGATTTTTGACTGAACAGCTTTGTTTTAATAAAGAAATAATTTTATTTATTAAAGATAGTAGTACTTCCAGTAAAGCCTCATTGAACTTACTAAACATATTTTCTTTTATTTTGCTTCTTTCAACACAATAACAAGTGAGGAAAACAAGAAATATTCCCACTGCCTTTAATAAGGCCAAGATTATATTCAGAATAGTCCCTTAATTATTCTTAGTTAGTATAGTCACTATTTAAAATCCCACTCAATAGTTAAGTAAGAAATCTCTCTGAAGTTACTAATTAAACACTAATAGCAGTTAAAGCTTACTAGAAGAGTATAACGCTATTTTCAACTATATTTCTTCCTTGAATATCATACATATTTTCTCCAACATTTGGCTGGGCAGGTGGCCAGCAGGCACTGTCAAGATAATTTATGTCTCTTGTTTATTTGAATAATTAAAGTTACAACAGCACTGGAACCCTGCAAATTTTGCACTACCCCAGCTTACACAACACTTTCCCATTCCTTCTACTCCTGTACTCTTCTCCCACACAAGAAATCCCAGGCATGAGGGGGAGGCTCCTAATGAGTCACTATGGTCCAAGGAAGTAGACCTCTGTGGAAGGAACAAATTTCTGTACGGATAACCAATGAGAGAAGAAAACTCCCACAGCAGCTTATGAATCTGCCTCCTGCCCCATTTATCAAACCACTCACATCCACCTTGGTACTGCCTTGTCCAGGTTGCTCCATGGGTGCTCAGCTTCACCCAGCTCTGCTGCTCTTCGACTGCAGGTACCACTTAGGGACCAACTGTGACTGCATGCACAATACATGTGAACTGCTCCAATTCTGCCATTTCTGAAGGACAGAGGACCTAATCCAAAATCTCTAACCTTGAATTTTTACCAAAAAATGGAAAGGATTAGAAATCAATGTGATCTTAAAGTCCCTTCAACTCTCACCCTGTCACAGCTACTCTCTGGCTGCATTTGCCCACATGTGATTGCCTCTCATGTCTGCAAGAGTCCACCCGGAAGAGAAGGAGCAACTGATGGCTGCATTTGCCCACATGTGATTGCCCTCTCATGTCTGCAAGAGTTCACCCGGAAGAGAAGGAGCAACTGGCTGTGATCTGGATTGATTCCTGTGACAAGCTAAATCTGAAGCATTATTTTGGTAAAAAAATTAGTCGGTCTAAAGGACGTAATATCACTGACCATAGCACAGCCAGAGTAGCTCACAACAGGACTAGTCTCTTGACCTGTCTCTACATATTTTCTTTGTTGTTACCATTCTTTTCTAGACAACCCATATTTTATCCATGTGGTAAATGGATGTCTCCCTGCACTACAGCAATGCTGCTGGCCTTGCAATGCAACAAAACGGCGCTTGATAAGTGTTTCTTACATCCCTCCTACACCTTTTTAAAAACTGTCATGTGGTTTTAAAAGATGAGAAAACAAAGTGATCTAACTGAAGGCCTTTTTTTTTTAAATGTCTGTAAAATAATTAGGAGACCCAACTCCGGTACTCACAAGCCAGGGGCAAAGTCTGAAGCAATATAAATTACTTTGCAGATGAGCACATTAGCAAAAAGAGGTCTGTTTTCCTGCTAGGCAGAATTATTTTGCACCAGTATGGGGGAACAAAACCCTTGCCATATTAATCCTCAACACTGGTGGGTGGCATATTAATCCTGGTATTACTGTTTATTTTCTCAGCTGAGTAATGTCCAGGACCCCAAATTGTAAGGCAGCAAGTTCCTTTAGTGAGTAAAAGATTTTACATTATCATTTTAGATTATCAGTTTCTTCTGCTACATTTTGTTCTTCCATATACTTATCTTGCTATGGACTAAAAAAAAAATCCAACCAATCAATAGATAGTAGTTAATGAGACACTTGCAACATGAGAGCTTATTCTCTTCCTCCAATAAAAAAATAAAAGACATGCAGAGAAGGGCTAGAATTTATGGCATGTTGCCAATCAGTCACTCAATTTCAAGAGTGAGAATATTCTGCCTGTGTTATCTGCTGATTCATCACATGACTGAATATCTTCCTATTTTTAAAAGGCAATATTTTGAAAATATACATATATTCCTTTGGGGAAGTCCAAAGCAAAATCAGATGTCATACATACATAAACAAGATGCTAAAATATGGTAAGCATATCTGACAGTTCAAAATACATTATTTCTTTGCTGTCTGTCTCAGTGAACTTCTGAAAGAGAAAATAATATTACCTACTTTATTGCAAATTGTATTGTGAGATAGAAGATTTTTGTCCTATAGCCCCAGTAGTCTTCTATTATCACTCCTAGAAAAATTGCCTTTTGTCTGGGGCATTTCTTGACTTAAATTTGTCTTCTTTCAATATATCAATGTGGCAACAAGAAGCTTTTATTTTGGTAGCCTTCTCTGTATTCAGAAGAATGTGTGCTGTCATGTTGGAAACCCTGACACCTTCTTTCTAAGTTTACAACTGAGTGTAACATTCTTAATGCTAAACTGAACTTTGCTTTAAGAAAATACATTTATTAAACTTCTCATCTAGATTTATCTTCTGAAAAAAAAAGCTGAACAACACCCCACAAAACAAAAAATGAAAGGAGGATTGAAAAGCACTCAGTTCAGACAATTGGAATGACATTTCTGTAAATTTTTCTATTTTTGGTATTCTGCCTATAGCTCTGCAAAACCTATTCTTTTCAAACTGCTATTCATTATTAACTGTTACAGCTATTATTTGAAACTATTACAAAGTCCACTTATTCCTTACAGAGCTGCTACAATTCAAAGTTCTTTACATACATATTAATTTATGTATTCATATCTATTGACAAATAAATATAAATTCCTAAAGGGAAAATATCTCAAATTTCAGTATAAATACACTTCAAAATGTACAAAAGGAATTTAAAGATACATATGATTACATGAATACATATGATTACAACCCCTTTAAATTAATATTTAAAGGAAATTAATTATTTTAAAACTGAGATTCTGCCAACATAATTTGATTCAAATTAAGAATTTATCTCAAACACAAGCAATCTTATAGTTTTGCTAGAAGCAGACCAAGCATCCTGTGTCAGTTCAGGACCTTATTTGGTTATTTCTTTTTAGTAAGCAGCAATTACAAGGATTAGAAGCTAAGGCTCAGCTCATTGGAGATGACATGCATTTAGCCATCTCCCTAGAATAGCTTTGGGGCATGCAGACAGGTTCCCATGGGCCCTAAGCAATGGAGCCTCTTCCACCAGCAGGCACCAGAGCAGGTACATTTTGCTGATGTGCTCCAAATGGCACATACCACAGGTGATGCTCGTTACGAAAGCTATGGGGATATAAAGGAGAACATGGGTTATTGCTGATGATAGAGTGCCAAAGGTTAGTGAAAAGCTGGATTGTCTGCTGGACCAGGGTAGATAAGAGCACAAAAGGGCACAGAAATGGATTTGAATACAGCCACTTATCAGTGTGCCTTTTAAACTACATTATGCTGTGTATAATGATGTGCTGTTAGCATTAAAATTGGGATTCTCCTTTCATGAGTGTACTAATTTATTAACATCAGTTTGTGTCACCATTTTAGCAGCTCCTCTACTTCACTGAGCCAGGAAGTAAGACACCAAGTCAGCTAAATTCAGAATGAATTCAAGTGGTTCCAGTTCTTTTCGAACAACTATTGCTTTCTGCTGATGTAGCTCTCTGTTGGCTGCAGTATTGTTTTCTCCACAATAAAAGCAAACAAGCCCATATAAAACAAAGATGTTTATGATTTGGAATAAATTTTAGCTTTACTATTCTTTATTACTAGAAACCATCCAATTATTATGCATAAGAATAAAAAAAGGATCATTTATATACCATACTGTTAAATTTTATAATGAGTGATATGATAAAATAGCCAACTGGGACAGTGGGTGGGGAATGGGAGGAATGTTAGATTTTCTTCATGTCATGTTTATAGTCAGCTATGTTTATCCTTTTTTGTCAGTTAAAGGAACATTAAGTAGAATTATCTTGGATTTATGGTAAATAATAAAGCAGATTTTTTCCATGAATGCTGAATTAGATTAAAGTATACAGTCACAAGAGCAAATATGCACCTATTTATGATTCCTTTCCTGAGGCCATCTTCATGTTCCCCTCCTGAGACTGTAAGAATTTGAAAGACTTTAGACAAAACAGTGCTTGTGTTTACTGTAACACATGTGTAAGCATAATGCAAAACTGGTAGGACTGAAAAATGGACTTCAGGGATCATGACAGGGAACAGAAAGGTACAAAAAAATGTTAGCACCGGTCCTAAAAAAAATCCCACCAAGTGGGGATTTCTGGCAAGAACTAATGTAAATAAATATTATTTCTAAAGGGTACTAGCATTGCATGGTCTTTGTGGAGGAAGACTCAAAAAGGCTTTGTTTAACCTGTGTGCTGTCATGATTCACTTGAGCCTAAAAGATTGAGAAACCTAGAAATCCTTGGTAGAAGACACATGATATCTGGCTGCATAGCACTCTGACATAGACTCTGACGTTTTGCTCAGAAAGGGATCTGTTATCTAAAGTCAGGGGATTGATTTACATTTCTTTTTCTGGCACACAATATCCTCCAAAAGTCTTTTAAAATGAGAAGATTCCATTTCAAACCACACCTGGTATCCTTTTTTCTTGCTTTAGGGTTGCGTTCTATTTAAGAGAACATCTTTGTGAAGCAAAGGAAAGGTAAGCAGGATCAAGTTTCTTGCTTTTCAACAAGGTTAAACTTGCAGTTTAAGTCTGGAGATTTAATATTTGCTGTTGTGTATGCTCATATACAAGATAAAGGAAAAAAAGGCCAGTTGTTTGAATCAATTAATCTCGAAACATTCTATGAGGTTTACACTCAAATACTGGCTCAGTCTATTGAACACCATTTTTTGATAAAATGTCTAGCCAGTGCTGTCATGAAAAAAAAGAAAAAATTCAATTCATTAAGATCATTTTGTGCTGCCTCATATGCTGTCTTCAACATTATTTTAGACTGGGTTTAACTTGTTGCACAAGGACTTCCTCACATGGCAGGTTTCTTAGGCAGAAAAGTGGTACTTCTCAGCTCCATACAGAGATGCTGCCTAAAAGGAGTTATAGCTGGGAAAATGCCAGACCTCCCAGGACCTAAGCAAGACAGGTAATTGATGGTGCCATGGCTAACAACTCTGAAACCTGCTGTTTCTCCTCATTTCTCTTTTATCCACAGCTGAACATCATTCATGCTGTATTAATAGCAAGGATTATATTAGCACAAGCTATACTTCCAAACAGACTCTTTTACTGACAAACAAGTGCAGACTTTGAGGATTCTGCTTCAGTTTTGTGCCAACAAATTGCGAGGGCGCAAATTTCTCTGCACTTTTATTCCTGAAGATTCTGTGCCTCTCTTGTCCATACTATGTGTCTTACAGGTAGATGCAATCGAGTAGCTGTTCAAAATTTTATCATTCATACCCTAAATAAAAGAAACAGTAGGGCAGAAAATTTTATCATTCATACCCTAAATAACTGAAACAGTAGGGCAAGTTTTAAAAATCATCTTGCTCACTCACTTTGAGGAAAGTTCTTTCACTCTGTTTCAGATTTTCCTAGTTCATATTTATTAGAGTGAAACATATTCTTTGATTATGGGCTAGGATGAAAACTGAAAAAAATAATTTCAGGTCAATTTTATTTACCTAGTATGGCAAGGTAATAAAATGCTACACATTTCTATTATTCATTAGCTGTGAATTACTCAGTGGAGCAACCCTATATGCTTTCATTTTTTATCAGTGCAGAAGTATCTTTGAAGTTTGTGAGACAAGGAGGGTTGTGGTCTTCAATTACCATTCAAAGCCAAGACAACTGACAGAAGTCTGCATACACAGCAGTCAAGTGAAAAATGCTCAGACACACCCAGCACCAGAAACTGTTCTGTGTGTTACACAGCAATAACTTGTTCCAACAGCTTTTGCATGTTGCAGGTATCTAAACCTCCACAGTGTCTTTCTCCAAAATCAAAGAATCACATAATCACAGAATGATTAAGGCTAGAAAAGACCTCTAAGACTGTCAAGTCCAACCTTTGACTGATGACCACCTTGTCAACTAGACCATAGCACTAAGTGCCACATCTAGTCATTCCTTGAATACCTCCAAGGATGGTGACTCCACCACCTCCCTGGACAGTCCATTCCAATGTTCACAAACCTTTTCTGTGCAGAAATTCCTCCTGATGTCCAACCTGAACATCACCTGGCACAGCTTGTGGCTATGTCCTCTTGTCCTGTCACTAGTTCCCTTGGAGAAGGGACCTTGCTACAGCCTTCTTTCAGGTAGTTTTATAGAGAGATAAGGTCTCACTTAATCCTCCTTTTCTCTAGGTTAAACACTCCCAGCTTCTCCTCATTGGTCTTACTCTCTAGTCTCTTCACCAGCTCCATTGCCTTTTCCTGGACACAGTCCAGCACCTCAATGTCTTTCTTGTCTTGAGGGGCCCAAAACTGAACACAGTACCTGAGGTGCAACCTCACCAGTGCCTTCTCTGGTCCTGCAGGCCACACATTCAAGCCAGTATGTCATTGGTCCTCTTGGCCACCTGGGCACACTGCTGGCTCATGTTTAGCCACTATCAACCTGCACTCCCAGGTCTTTTTCTGTGGGGCATCTTTCCAGCTACTCTACCCCCAGCCCGTAGCACTGCAGGGGATTTTTGTGACCCAAGTGCAGGACCTGGAACTCAGCCTTGTTATATCTCATACCGTTGGCCTTAGTCCATTGATCCAGCCTGTCCAGATTCCTCTGCAGAGCCTTCTTACCCTCCAGCAGATCAACATCCCCTCCCAACTTAGTATTGTCTGTGAATTTGCTGAGGGTGCAATCCTCTCATCCAGATTATTAATAAATATATTAAACAGGACTGGCCCCAGCATTGAGCCCTAGGGAACCATAGCTTATCATAGAAACTACTGAAAAAGAAATAGAGTATGCCAGAGAAAATTAAAGCTATAACTAACCAAAGTGATTTTGTATCTGAAGTACCTACCTCTGCTCTGTGTGTTCTCGCAGCAAACAGCACCAGGGCTGCCAACACTGGCAGGTGCTGTAGTTCTGTCTCC
>NW_008655345.1:0-15975 GCF_000695815.1 Acanthisitta chloris | reverse complement strand
GCTGAAGCAGCCAGCTTTGTTACAGAGCTCGTGCATGGCACAGCACATGCCTGTTCAAAGCATCTGCAGGGTCCTTTGCTCTTCTCTGCTGCTGCTCAACACTAGGCTATTTTATGAATCTGTATCATTTAGCCTAGACAAAAGCCTTTCTATAGTGACTGTAAATAAAATACAGAGGAAACACAAAGGAAACCTAATTTCCTGACACTGATAATTCCTGTGAATTGTGTAAAGCATATGCCTCAAATAGCTTAATACTCCTGGTGCAAAATGCCCTCTTTCCCCAGAGTGACAGTATCTGCTGTCTTCCCAAATCTTGTTGGTTTAGCCATCTTGGGAAAAGAACAAGTTAGAAAGTGGGAAAAAGGTGGAAAAGGTAATCAGCAGGGGGTGTAATGGCCAGACAATAAATAAGCCCTCTCCCTCAGTAGCGATTAATCTGTTACAAAGACTTACCGTAACAGTGCTTTTGCCAAAGAACAATAACCTGCATAAAACTTATTTGTAGCTCAGGCAGTTTAACTAGAAATCTAAGCCATCTGCAAATCCTCTTTTAAGTTTTAATTTAATTTAATCTTCTCCTCAGGGCATGGAGTATGCACGGTAAGAAATTCTTATTATATTTTCCATGAGAGAGAAAAAAAATAGAAAAAAAATTTGGTGAGACTGATGGGGGCCTGGAGGAGAGCTGAGGTGGGGGCTAGGGGGGAGCTCAGTACTGCAGATGCCTTCAGGTGAACCCTTGAGAGAAACTGGCTTTTCAGCTGATGGCACCAGAGATTGTGGATGGATGGAGACAGATCGTGAAAGCCAGATATCAAAAGAGAGATCAGAGCAAGCTATTAAAATGTACATTTATATTGCTAAATATTTTTAGGGTTACTGAATTGAGACAGCTAGCAAACAGCACATCATGGAGAACACTGATTGAAAAGCTCACTGGTTTGGGAAAGAATTTTTCATTTCATAAGTCATTTGCTGTAACCATCCCAAAAAGTCAGCAGACTTTTTAAATTAATGAGAGTCATTCTGTGATGAAGTCTGGCTTGATGGCCACTTCCTTCCATGGGTTTTCTCTGGAGAAATGAGCCTCATCCTTTAGTGCCATTAGAATTTTTTGGTCAGTAGTGCTAATTTGTTTGGCATGTATACAGCACGAAAAATTATCCTGTTTGGAAAATCCCATACAGATAAAATGCTTTCCAGAGATTTTTAAGTCCAACTCCAAAGAGCTTTTTCGAAGGAGCTGATGTCATGTATTAAATAAACAGAAGAGTGGAAGGATTGTCATTAGAAGATGTTACAAACAGTAAAACCTATTTTTTTCACTTGTGGAGATATGGAAGTCTACTATTTTAAAAATTAATACAGCATTGTTATTTATTCATTTATATCCTGGTAACTATTTAAGTTTTTAAACAAAGGATGGAAATTTCCTGGTCATATTCCACTTCTGGAGAGGTAAACAGGCACTGGACAAAGAACTCAATATGTCTGTTACTCGAAATTGGCATTTTCATTGTCTTCTATTGATCACTCCTCCAGCACCAATTTTAACTTCACAATGTTCCCTCAACATACCTACCAGGCCAGCACCAATTTTAACTTCACAATGTTACCTCAACATACATACCAGTCAAGCCAAAGCTACTTGAAAAAATACCTGCTATGTGTTTGACCTAGTATAGATATAATCAAAAATCCTATTTTCTTAGTATACTGTCAAAGACAAATTATTGATTTTAGAAAATTTTAGGAATCTAGACATGCTTTTTCTTATACACATTATTTCAAAATGAAAGCTAACAGAGCTTAATCTCAGTAGTGACTTGTTCATTGCAGATAGAAATGTCACATGAGTATAAGCTGTCTGCTCATTGGAAGTTTTCCTTATAGTAAGATCTGGAAAAACCTCCAGGATACAAAATATGAAAGTGTGAAAGTATAACAAATAATAATTAACAACTAACACTTGTCAGGTTATTGGAAATCATCTAGCTACTCATATTCCACTGAGAACCAGCAAGAGTTGTAAGATCCAATCTGCCATCTACAACCTGAATTGTCCTGTAAGAGCTATTTTCTTTCTGCTGCCTGTAAGAGAAGTCCAGATGAAAATACTGTAGATAATATAAGTCAGATGGAATAAATGCCATTCCTAGTCTCCTGTGCATCAGATGAAATCTCAGTTACACACTTCATTGTCACTGAAATTACAGTCGCCCATAGCCTCATGAGTGCAGAAGATTTCATTTTCCTTGTGTTTAGTATCACATTACATTAACAACAATAATTTATATTATGGCATCCTGCTACTGTTTGTCCTTCCATTTCCTTCTTTCTCTTAAAGCACCAGGAAAAATAGTGTACTGATTTGATCAACTAATTTGCATATGCATTTTGCTTTGCAAATTATCTCACTATTCCAGAGCTTTAACCAGTCTGGACCACAATCCTGTAACAGTCACAGCAACTGTTTTGTTTTGTCAAATGAATGAGCTTTTCTAATTTCTATTTCTGTGTGTCTTACTGAAACAAATGTAATTATGAAGAAACTAAATTTCCATGACAATCATTCAGAGTTGCACTGTAATTCCTAATGGTTTAATATAAGTTTTAATTTCTAAAATTCATTTTGGGTGAAATTTAAATGTAAACAAAAATAGAATCTTTTAAGACCATTTAATCCACAAATATCCCATTCACAAAAATTAAGCCTTTCCAATCTTCTTTGTCAACAGTCTCTTTCATATTTACATATTGCATCATCAGATATCTGAAATCTAAAAAGTTCTCTTTAGAAAGAAAGCTTACAAGAGGATATACTCAAGGGCAATTGACCTTGGCCAAAATCAATAAACCTTTTCTATGTATTTATATTTACTTCTACCTCATATGGTCTTCTTTTTGAAGAAGCAGAAAAGAATAAATGCCAAGGAGAACCAGAAAAGCATGCTTATGGAAATCCAAAGGAATAAAGATAACAGAAGGAGGGTAGAAATGCATGGCTATCAGAAGAAAGCTGTTAAGCACAGAAATATACAGAAAATTTGCACATTTGGGCCAAACAGTATCCTCAGGGGTAGTGCACAAGACGCAGTTGCATAAAAACCATTTGTAGGTTTCCTGGCAGCTATATTTTTCTGGTTCATCTTGTCACAGTGTAGGTGCTCTTCTTACCTAAGCTCAGCCTCTCTCATTCATAACTTCTCTGTGCAGTGCCCATGTGGTCCAGGGTACTCATTCCTTAACAGTCAACAAGACGAAGGACAGGCAAAGCTGTAGAGAGCAAAAAAATAAATCTGCATGAAAGCAGGAAGAAAGTGCTACTGCAATCCTTCCTCAAGTCCCTGATGCTCTTCCTCAGGTGCCAGGCACAGACCCTGCCTGACACGTCTCTTCCCCTCTGCTTTCTCACAGGCCTCTCTGCTACACCGCGGTGCCTGTAGCTCACACTCACTCTTGGTTGTTGTACCTTCCACTGCCATTTCAGCTCTTTCTGATTCTTTTATTGACATCTTTAAGGGAGAAATCCTCCTCAATGCTCACACAACTTATGATTGCACAAATCTTACTACAAAATGACTTGGATGGGAACACAACATATTTCTCTAGGACTGCGAACACATGAGCCCTTCTCACCGGGATCCAGTTTCTCCTCATTTCAGGGACTACCCACAGTTTCCTCTTCTGTCACATGAAGGACCCCTCAGTACATGCGACCTTCCCCTGTTGCCTCTGCATCAGGTTCTTTGGGAGGGAATATTATCTTTATATGCAGTGGGAACACACTCCCAACATCATCACCTCATGCTGAAACCTGCAGTGTAAAGAGTATCCATGATAGTTATGTGGCCTTTTCTGATACTTCTCACAACCCTGTATCTACCTCTCCTCCCAGGTCAGGTCTCTCCACTGCCCTCCTGAATGCTGATCTCTGCCAGATACCCACCCCATGGACCCCCCTCTCTCCTCTCCAGACTGCCTTTTATATAGAAAAGGCTTCCCACACATTGCACCCAAAGCTGCTGCTCTCTTTCTTCTCCCTACCAGGCTGTCTCCACCATCTCTCTCAGACAGGGGCTAATCCCCTATGCTTTGTCTGCACATAGACTGTAAACTCTTCATGTATGATGATGTTGCTGTCATGTATTTGCTCAGTTCTGTATGTCATTGCTATATAAAGGACCAAAATCATTGCTTTGCCTTCAGAACTATTAGCCTATTCAGGTACCAATTCAGAAGCTATTTAAATGACAATTGGGTTCACAGAAAAGAGCTTCCAAGTATTTTAATTTGATTAGGAATCAATCCTTCTTAATTACTTTTACAAATAATTTCCATTTTCCAGCTGGGAATAGAGATAAGCTTGTGTGTATATATGTTTTGCTCTGAGATTGAAAAAAAAAAGTTTCCATAATTGTGTATCTGATAAATTGGACAAAAGAGAGATGACAACTTTTAAAGAATTTAAAAGCAGATCTGATTCTGGTAATAATCCCTAGAAAAAAACACTCATCACATTGGCAGAAAATAATTTGTAAAGAGCAAAGTGAATTAAGCGTGCACGCTAGAGCAAGGGAGAACTTTATAATTTGGGGAATAGATAAGTGATTAACCCTGTGATGTGTCTGAGTTAAAAAGAATCAGAAAAAAACTCTAAATTCACAGCAGCTGTCAAAAACCCCAAAATTATCCTTTTTACTATTTTACAATAAAGATACATACACTGTTAGTTTAAAGATATTGGTGAGATAGTCCATAATACGCTAAAATCAGGAAATTGAAATGAATTTTATTTTAAAATCTTTATACTACTTAAAGGTTAGTCGTTTTTAAAATTACAAGACACATTAAAGTATTATAGTCCATGTTCAAGTTCTTTTACCCTTGCATGGCCACATGTGATGTTAAATTGTGAAGAAGCTATATAAGAAATAACAGATACAAATATATTCAATTTTAACCGCCTACAAAAACTAAGCCAACCATTGCTGCTTTTCCAAGTCCGTGGTAGAAGTAGTGGGAGTGCTACAGTGTCACACAAAGAACAGCTGTGGTGCATGTAGCAAAAGAAAGAATGGGACAGCAAAAGAAAGAGTGGCTGCAACCAAATAGAAATAATAGAAAAAATAGAAAAAATACTATCTCTGAGGGTCTCTTTTCCTATTGCCTAAAAATGATTCTTTAAAAGAATCATAAGCTATAATACATCTATATAGGACTTATGTTTCCATTTTGCTCACTTTGAAACATAAACAGTTATATTGCTGATGTGTATAGACACATGGAGAGAAATGAAGGCAACTTCTGCTCTTTACTTGCTTTAGATGAACGTATTTGTTGAAGTTTCTCCTGGAATTATAGGCAAAAGGTTCCTATGCATCATGCACAAAACCCTGTTAAAGCTTGAAACAGAGATGATGTCTAGTGCCCTCCTGACCCTAAGGTAGAGATATTTTTCCATGGTAAGCATAGAAAACCCCACCACAAAGCTGCTCTGAACTGTGGATCCCTTCCACACTTAGAATTACACCAAGTCAGACTTCTAAGGTATTTTCTTTCCCTTTACTTCTGCTGGGATTAGACATTGACTTACAGTAATTTTTGCTAGGATTTAAATTAAATGCATCTATTTAAAATTCAGTGTCAAACGGGGCAGCTAAAATAAGAAAAAGCAGAGTAAATAAAGGTTAACATTTGTACTACCAATGCAAATACATTTTCTTTTCAACAGTTCAAGCATACAGCCTATTCAGCAAAACACTCACTTCTTAAATCTTATTGAAATGAACAAGACTAAAGTACATATGCCTAAAGTTAGAGATTTGTCGGCTAATATTTACCTAGGTTCAGGTAAGTATTGGATTTTGCCCAGTAACTCAGCATATAACATACACATGACACGCAATGAATCTTGAGTTCTCTAATAAGTAAGCATCTAGACCAAGTTACTTCATTTATGTTAAAGCTGCAGGATCTTTCCAGATGAATACATCAGCCATTTCCAGAGGTGGTCAGCATGAGCTGAATAAGGTGAATCACAATTCACTCTGCATACGAGTTTTGACTGGAGGTTGGTTACACACTCCAGAGAGAGCAGGAGGAGCATTCTGCAGTCAGTGCAGACAAACTGCAAGGTGAACCTCATAGTCCAGCATACCCTAGAGTACCTGCACCTTGAATTACGTAATCATAGAATGGCTTGGGATGGAAAGGACCTTAAAGATCATTTAGTTTTAACCCCCAAATTAGATTCAGTTGTAGACACCTATTGTCTGTCTTCATTGGTGACAGATGACAACCTCAGTCACAATGGTTGTGTACAATGCATCTCACTCATTTGGAAGAATAGATTTTCAGTGCTGATTTAAGGAATAAAAAAATTGGAAATCAAACAGTTCAGAAATAAGTATGTATACCCTTATTATTAAATTGGAAACTACACCACATTAAACTACAATGTCTCTGTATTATTGCTGTTTAGATGAAGGGACATAGGAGTGAAATTTGAACTGGTGGGTTTGTTTTTGCTACACAAGTCACGACACTGTGCAAAAATTGAACTTAAGGTATATAATCATACACATATATCTATATATACATTTTCTATTTAATATATAAAGACATATTCAGACAGATTTGCATTTTGGCTACTTTGCTATTGGTAGATGTGTTTGCTTACAGATTCTGCGCTATTCAGTAAGGCAACAAAAGCAAAAAATTAATTCATCAGTCAGTCACTGAATGAAACTGTGAGCATCTAATTTCATTTTTTTCTTTTCTCCAGCTGGTTTCAGCACACAGAGACAGTTTCCCATGTTCTTTGGCCTCCTAAAATGGCTTAAATATAACCTGACACAGACAATTTCAGTCTAACAATGAAAGAAATCAAAATACATATTGCAGAATCATTCAGAGCTGCTGGGACTTTAAAATCTCATGCCCTTTAAGAAACTTTCAGAATAAATGAAATATTTTATTAATTCTAACTGCTTAATGTACAGAACTAATAGAGGTGTAGTCCATTCATCATAAAAATCTTTGTCTTCTCCCATAATCCATTAATTTCTTTATACAGACAGATTGCATGGCTATGTTTGTATGACACTCTTTTCCCACTCAGATCAATTCTAAGACCTCTGAACTAAAGAAAATCATCTTTCTAAATGGAATACTAATTTTAGCTAAGCTGCTTTTGAAGATTATGCTCTTTTAAAAAAAGCCAAAGCTCCATACAAAAGGTAGGGAGAAGAGAGAGAGTGTAGCTGATGAAATGCAAATGAGGCTTTTCTCAGACAGCTGGCTGCTTTGGGATGACATGTGTGATGAATGGCTCTTAAAACATGAGCAGGCATCAAGCTCCAATTCAGTGTCAGACTGGCAAAACCAGCAGCATTACTGGATGCTTCCTTTAATTAATGCAACACTTCTGCATTAGTCCGGACACTGCCGATAAATGGGAAAGAACTGATATCAGTGGTAATATCAGAAATCTTTCAACCTTGAAGCTGGGATGCATTAGCCAAAAGCTGCAGTATCGTAAAAGGTTTAATTGTATTTGTAATGTACCAGTGCACCATGACAAAAATGGGAGATAGTGTAGGCAGGACACAGTAAGCGAGTGATAAATGAGTGTGAGTGAGTGATTATAAAGCAAGGAGGAGTGTGAAAACAGACAATAGACAGCGAAGGGGAAGGGGGCAGGAATGGGAGGTTATGATAGCAACAGCTACTCTAATGTGGAAAGCAGGTAATGAGAGAAACCTGGTTACAGTTTTGAGCAGGGCTACAACCACAAAGCAGTTTAACATAAATCTTTCCTTCTAAATAGGTTTCATTGACAAAAGTGAAATTAACCACTGCACCTACTTCTTGCAGGACTTCATGGGGAAGGCTTCATGAGCCAGTTAACAGCTACAAAGCATTACAACTCACTAAATCAAACACACAGCACAAGGTTTTCTATTAATTGCATACCAAAGTAATAGGATACGCATACTGTTCATCCATTGTGCTTAAAATTATGTTTTCTGTCACAACATACCATAAAATTCCCATGCAATTTTTATGCTGTCATATAGTCACCAACCAAGTGTATGTAATAATAACAATAACAGCTTTCTTGAGATTGTTTCAAAGTAAATACTAATCTTCCACTGAAAGTATGAGCCTTTTTCACACAAAGGCCACAAAGCACTCATGTGCAAGGTGTTTGTGTTTCATGATTGCCATGAGCTGCAAACATTTCTGAAGACTCCATCTTCCTTGCACGTAGGCTAAGGCACATAATTAATATTGGCTAAAAGTTCTGGTGAGGTTCTTGAAAATGGCCTCTGCTTAGTGTTTCTGAGAAAGGTGAAGTATTCCTGTAAAGTACTCAAAGTGATTTGCTGTTTCTTGATGACACCTTTATTCATGTGGTGGCCTTTTGAAACTATTCCAGTTGTTCTCTCCCTTTTTCATGCACACATGATAGGTATTTACTGTGTGCACCAAATACTGACTATGTTGTTTCAAAACTGGGTTTTTTTCTCCTTTTAATTAAACATTTTTCTATGAAACAAAACCAAAACAAAACCTCTGTTACTTTTTAAGATGAATATCAAGATGAATTATTGTCAAAGCTTATTTTCCTACATGAGGAAACAGCAAGGGACAAGACACCGGAGAAAAAAACATTTTCAGGCACCACAAACAGATGTTGAAAATACATAATATAATATACAGAGGACTCCAACGACCACAATATAGGAACAAAAATTGTTAGTATCTGTATGAATGCTTTTATTATTGTGCTAAAGCACAGGTGACAGTTTATCAGACAGGAAACTACCATATATACATATATGTGTCTGCTTCCCTGAACTGAGTTTAAAGACATTAAAACAGCTTTTAAATTTTTTAACATTCTTAAACATAAAGGATTGTAAAGAAAGGTCAAATATAGCTATTTAAGTCATTCATTTTACTACATTTCTAAACTGTCTTCCTTATTAAAATATTTCTGTATTAAGATTATTATGTACAGGTATGTTTTGATGCTAATTGAAATGTCTGAATGGAAGGTAAGCTGGCCAGTGTTATGGCATGGAAGTTTTGCTCAGGAGAGAAGGGGAATAGCAAGTTAGCGGGTTTGCTTTTTGCTTGATATACCAATTTTGTTTAATCTTTTAAGTCTGGTTTTAAATTCTGTGTCTTTTGGGTAAAACTGCAGCTACGTGGTTCCAAAACACCTCTGTAGCTCCAGAAAGTTAATTGGAAACCAGCTTAGTATTGAGTAGCAAAGGAGTTGAACAGGAAAGAAGGTTAAAGAGGCTGGGATAGAAATAATTTTTTTGGCTAATAAATCCCCAAACAGATTTAAAAACAAAACAAAGCCCAACCAATCAAACAAAAACCAACCAAACCCACAGACCTTATAAATTAACGAATTTTACAGAGATGCTCCTTACTAGTTGTATTTTCAGACTAATAACCTGGCATAGAAGTGACAATGCTGGTGTTAGTGTTTGCCTTGTTCCCATTTATTTCCAAGGCATGGTAGCTATCCCAACAAGCTTATAATCCTTAATGCAAAGCGCCCTATCATATCAGAAGCTTTCCCAGTGATGAAGGCAAGGCATCAGTTTATTTGGCTTCACATTTTTGTGGGAGAAAACTCCATTATAATACATTGAATGAATTCCAGTGTTTCTGGAATATTTTACATCGTCATGAAATAGGGGAACTATAAAGGCTGTCATGACCTAGTTTGTCTCAAAGTTGGCAGTCAGTACTTACCGTAATCTATTCAGATAGTCCACTTTCATTCTTAACTCCCCAAGTTCCTGTAATATAGTTTAGCTCCTATATTATTTACAAAGTGCTTTACCATGGGATAAAGAGGCTGTTATCCAACCATTCTCTTCAGCATACCATCAAGAAGACCATTTACTGCTCTTTTCCCTCCCTCACTTGTCCAATATTTAATGTACAGGACAAAGCATTCATTTATACTAAATGAGAGATGCCATCAGATGTGAAGGCTTCATGCTCAACTAGGACTGGATAATGATATGCTTACTCATGCTTACTATATTAGAAAGTTTTAATAGGACTACATGAGGATCAGGTGCTAATCATTGGAACAGCATCAGATTGCAGTCCACAATTTGGCTCACTCCTTTAGCAGAACAGCTATTCAGTGCTGATGACTGAATTCTATCCATCTCTGAAAAGCCAGGAAGAAAAAATAAGAACAGGAACAGAATTTATAAGGTCCTTAACTGTATTCTTGCATGTCCAGAGGAAGGCCATCAGGTAATTGTCCCTGCACTCAGTGGTGGCTGGTGTACTGGCTGTGCAGATAGCTCCTGACAATGCACCATTGTGCTCCTCTCTCATGGGATTTTACTTGGACAGCTTTTTCCAGTAATGGATGCTGGTCATGAACAAACAGCTATAAATCACTTTGGCCAAGTTAACCCAAAGACATGTGCCAAATTCTAGTGTCAAACTGTCTAACACACATTTCTTTATAAATAGAAATGTTTTTAACAGAAAACAAACAACCAGCAACATGGGTTAGGATGAAATCATCCAACCACCAGGACAGATCCAGATGGCTCTGGATTTCCTGGTACAGTCCAGAATTCCAGCGATCTGCTGCAGTGAGCCCAGCCCTGAGCAGTATGAAGGGATACATGCCCTTGATGCTCTGCTAAAAAAACTCATAGAAGCATAAAAAAGCATAGCTCAAGTACAAAAACTCTGATGAAAGATAAGTATCCTAAAGGTGAAGTGTTTATAGTAAAGATTGTGATTACTAGTGAAGTGTTTATAGTAAAGATTGTGATGTAACAATTACATGCAGAAACAACAGATATATGTAAAACACTTTTTATATAATAAATATTTTTAGGACTGTGCTTTCATTATTGACCAGTCCCCTAGTTCTCTGAGATTCCTGAGGCAGGATGCAAAGATGATCTTTGTAACCCAGTTATATGACCTGTAATATTCAATACTGACGAGGGGCCAGGAGTCCAGCTTAAGTAAATTTATAAGACTGTATAGTCTGGTAATTGTGAGCTGAAATCATTTTGGGGGCAGAAGTTTTGAAGAAAAGTTTCCAAGATTACTTTAATAGCAGATGCTTGAAAACAGAGACTTTCCTGTACACTTAAAAAGTCAGGCACCCAGTCAAGAAACTGGCCCTGTTTTCCTGCACTGCCTAACACATGAATGTAAAAGGAATGTGGTATTTTTGTAGTTCACAACAGTTTTAGATTTCTATGTACTTTATGTTTCAGACACCACGGATTTTGGAATAATTATAAATGGAGCCTGCATTTTGGTGGGTGATGATGCTCACAGAAAGCCACATTTCTTTTCAGTTGGATCTTCATCATTAAAGTTTTTCACTGAAAACTTCCATGAAAGCTAGAAAGCTTTTCAGAAAAAAAGAGGCAGAGATAAGTATAACTGAATACCTAAAACTCCTTTAAACAGGAATATAGTAATTGATAAAGCCTTTGGAGCAGATGGTATTCTAGCTGATTTAAGAGATATGAGGTCTGTGGGAGCAATTACTCCTGAAACATCAACTACTAATTCCCATTCTTCACATGTTCCAAATTCTGCATTCTCTGGATTGCTACTAATTGTTTTACTTTAGATCTGTTCTCAAAAGATACCTAAATAATTTGATTTCACTCAGAAGTTTATTAATAATCACTGGAACAAGTGAATTTTGTATCAGAAACTACATTTTCTATGTTCTACTTATTGACCATTTTACATGCTTGGGTAATCACATCGAAATTATTTTGAAGGAAATCAGAGAAATATGCCATGGTTGAATTACTTGTGTAATGCACAGATGATTTCATGCTACCCCTGCCTCCCCAGAAGAAATTAGTCAGAGCAGATATGAGGTGTGTGCTGCAAAAGGTGATGTGAATCAGAGTAGAGAAATGGAAATAAAAAAGCTGATACTTGGCCTATGGCTAGTCATTTCACTTCCTGATAGATATTTTTATTTAGCTCATCACTTCTTTTTAGACAGGGTCTATCTTTTGCCATGTGTTAATACAGTGCTTTGCACAGTGCTGTCCTTAAATCAGATCTCTCAATGCTATTTAAATGCAAATAAAAAAGAGCATGAAACAGCATTAGTGAAAATCTAATCATAATTTATCATTATTTTCTCTTTCCACATAGCCTGAAAATATACTGCATTAAGATTTGGACCTAAACCCCATCCAGACTTTTGTGAGAGGACAGCACAAACAGATCAACCCTTTTTACTACAGAAATAGATTAACCAAACTCAAAGAGTTATGGAAATTAAGATTCAAATAGACATTTCTTTTGTTTTAAGCAGTTAACCTAAGCCCTCCTTAGGAATGAAGAGAAGTGAACTAACAGGCCATCAAATATAATATGGGTAGTTTACTTTGTTTAGTTAACAAAGTACCTTTAGCCTTCTAAGAGAATTCTTATTACCAAGATTGCTGTTGTTGTATTTTCAATTTACAGATCCATTTTGACAAGACATTACCTGACAGACAGCACTTGCAAAATGATAATAAATTTATAAGTCATCTTATCATGATAGTTTCACACCTTGCTTGGCATAAAAAACCACTGTGTTCTCATAATACTAGTCCATCCATTTTAAGCCTAATCCATCTGCATTGTATATCACTGCATTATATGCATCATTGCACTGTAACTGTAAAAAGGAAAATTAAGGTGTGATAAGACCTAAACATCTTAATAACAATTTCAAGTTTGTGGATATGTAAGATGTAATTGTCAATTATAACACACATTCACTTTAAATAATAGCCCATTAGGAAAAACCAAACACTGATTGTACCTGCTTTCCACTTCTCTTAGTTTTGCCTCAGGATTTTGGCGAAGTCCTTATTGTAGTCACAGTTATCTGTAACTAAGTGGAAAAAATCCCCCCAGCATTTTTCTGCATCTTTTTCTCCTAGGGTTTTCATCATCCCAAAATTTCAAGTTCAAATAATTGTAAAAACTCAGAAGAGGAAATCAGTTACTCAGTTGAGATGATCTGCAATGCACAGTGACTCATGAAAAGAACAGAATGTTTAAAATTTTTTAAACTTTTAGCAAATATCTTATTCATTGCAAGACTGAATTACCTTTTTTCATCAATTAAGAGAGAAGCACTATTCCAAAGAGAAATTTCCTTTGATTCCAAATTAACAATAGTTTGGGAAAAGTTGACCCTCTGATTATTTGCTGTGGTATACCTGACAGCTGGCTTAGACTAAGAAAATCCTGGTAAAGAAGTTCACTCAGTCTTGAAGTAACCTTCAAAAGCTCCAAGACATTCAGCAGCCCCCAACTATTCCTTCATTTCCCTTTGCTCAGGGGTGAAGCTGTACTGGTTGAAGTAGATGTACTGCTAGGATACATCTACCTTAATTAACTACTTAGCTCAGTTATTCTGACCATGTAGTAAGATGGATGAATGTTATACATCACCTCACCACCATCAATTGTTCACCCCATTAGAGCAGAGCAGAAGAATATAGACAAATGATTTATTCATCTAAAAAGAACAGGTTCAGCTGACCTGAAAAATAGTCACAAAACTGGGTCAAATCCATCAAAAGGTTTCTACTGGATATTTCCCTCCCTTCCTCTCTCTCTCCCTCCCAAACACATACACACACACACAAAAACACAAAAATTGCCTGTGAAAACAAGAAGGCAGAAGGCCTGTGACTCACCTTTTATTAGTACTGTGGTTGGGGCAATCATGGAAGAAATGGGAGGTACAAAAGTTCCTTTTGCTCTTCTGCTTGGACCCATAACTGTTGATCTTGGCAGACTCAAGCCACAAGGCTTCATGACTTCTCACAATATCCCCTGCTACAGCTGTCCTACATAGTGTGGAGTAATAGCATATTTACAGGGGCTCAGAGGAATGAAAATAACTCCCTTGTCAATGACAAGTTACTCAAATTATGGTGTAGCTGAAATGTCAGTGCCCCAGGCCTGGACTCAACAAACTTGGGTCTCCCACTTCTTAACTACCTCAGGTCCACGCTGACAAAACTTCCTTCAGCTTTGTCACAGCACCCTATATCCTTTTCTTTATCTCTGCTGGTTAGCATTAATTAAAGATTCCCCAAACAGGACTTAAATATTTGCTCTGAGTCAATAGAAAGGGTTTGATTGATCCAGAAAAGGTTAAGGGAGAGAGATAGAAGAGAAAATGTTCACATTAATGAGAAAAACCCAACATTTTCTCTATCCAAAATATTCACATCCCAGGTCAGCAGAAAAACCAGTACATCATCAGTGCTTTCCTTTCCCTTACTGACTTGTCCTAGTGAGTAAAAGAGCAGGTGATCCCTTACAGAACACCACTAAGAACACTTCCCATGTACCCTTATTCCCTTGAACACCTGGTAGATTGGATTCCGATTCAAACTAGTTTGTTCACTGGTAATGAGCTGTGGTATTGTCACCTAAATATAGAAATAAGTATTCAGTGAAGCTTTTAATATATGCAGGAGTAGAAAAGAGTGTCTCTTACCTAGTCTTAGTCCTTTTGAAAAACTAGAAGTCTAATAATGGAAGTTGTTTCTTCTAATGCTTCTAATGAGATAATATTAATAGCTTTCAATCAAATTAACTGCCTCATGCTGAATATCCACTAGCTCAGATCCCACATGCATTTTTATTCATTTCTTTTCAATAAGACATCTGGCACATTGACACTTTAAGGACTGTGTTCCTAAAATAAGGCTAACAAATTCTCAAATGTTTTTCATGGGACAAGAAAGTACTTCAGTTATTTTGACAAAGTATTAAAAGTCTACAAAATGCTGTCTTATTGGAAGATCATAACAGATTCTGCCAGTAATTTCCCAAAAGTATGGAAAACGTTCTCTGTACTCTAAAAATAACTGTAAGTGTTCACTGCCTTTTTTTTCCACTATGAACTTTTTTTTTTTTTGCAACAGGTTTGCAAGCTCTACAGTATCATTTGAAAATAGTTACCATTTTGGGCAAATCTGACTGTGTAGGCTGTAAGAGACTAGAAGTGAGACATGAGAAGTTATGTTGATGGTGCTAGACTGTTGATGATGAAGAATGGCAAAAATAAAGATAAATGAATCGTGGTTCATGGCTTGTCTTGTTTTGGTTTCAGCTGAGTCTCAAATCGGAAGTTCATCCCAAATCCCTGTATCACTAAAGGCCATTATTTGAAGTATACATGCAGTTCACAGAATTATGAACAAGGCAAAAATGTTACCAGGTTATTTATGTGATTTTTGGATAAACATGGACACAAACATGTAATCTACTGTTTGGAAATGCTTTGTGAACTTGCCTAATCTTTAAACAGGTATGTCATTCTGTTTCTTTCAGTTATACAACTTATTATTCTGACAAAACAACTAATTTCTTTTCTTCATATATTTGGAGAAGTTTGCACTATAGTGCCTTCTAACATTGTTTGATTCACACTTTCTCCATTTCATTCTGATGCTGGTTACTAATTTAACAAGAATCATAGATCAAATAATTTTGTATCCAGTTTTACTCACTATGCAGTTGCCTCAAACAGTCCCAAATTTGACCAGCTTGGTTTGTCTCCCTTGCTATTCACCAGTTTCTATTTGCTCCACTCCAAATACTTCAGCACATTTCATTCATGATCCCTGTTTTACAGAAGGAAAACAAACAAACAAACAAAACTTCACCAAACCTCTGGAGAGTTTTCTGTGCATATTTAAAAACTGAGGTAATTTCTAATTCCCCAATAAATCTAGGAAAAGCCTACTTAGCAAAACTTGACATTTGTGATGAGTAATGATTTCTGATCAAAATGAAAAGGTGGTAACAAAAAAGCTTAGGACTTTCTATAATTTCCATTCAAGAAACTGAAGTCCAGAATGTATGAGTATGAAAACCAATTACATGCATGCATTTTGTATAAAA
>NW_008655344.1:12051-15671 GCF_000695815.1 Acanthisitta chloris | reverse complement strand
TATTCTGGGATTCTGTGCTGTCTCCTGTGGGTGAGAAACACCTGGAAACACCAACACCCTTGCTGAGAGGAGCAGTGTGGAGCTGTCAGCATGGAGGAGCTGGGCAGGCAACAGAGACATGTCACTGAGCACAGAAGAGAGAGACCCTTGGCTCCTCTTTGGTGTCCTCAGCCTGGCAGCAGCTTTCCACAGGCTGTTTGGTGTCTGGGCACCTCTGAGGCTGGGCAGAACTGGGCCCTGGCACCTTGGGCACCTTGAGCACCTTGGGCACCTCGTGCCTCCCTTGCCTGGAGGACAGGCACACTTGTGCTTGCATCCAGCCAGATCCATTGCACTGATAGGGATGTGGGGCTGGTGCTCCTCCAGCACTGGGAATGGCCAACTCTGCACTGTCCAACCCCAGTGAGCCCCAGAGACATCTTGTGGCTTGTAAACCCTCTGTGTGGCTGTGTGGTGGGGGTTGTTTGGGGGTGCCCTGACCTGTCAGCCAAGACTCTGCTGTGTATTTGGGAAGCTCTGACACCTCAGAGGTTCTGGGGGACCCCAGAGTTGTGTGGCAGCAGGGACACAGGGGCTGCATGGACACCACTATCACAGCCAAGACCTGGGGGAATGAATTTGGAAGAGTTGTATATTCCTGTGTCCCTCAGCTGATCCCATCCCAGGGCTCAGCCAGATTCCACAGCTCTCCAGTGCTTCCAACTGCATCCCCAAGACCTGGGGGAATGAATTTGGGGATGAAAAGAAGTTGCATATTCCCATGTCCCCCAGCTGATCCCATCCCATGGCTTAGCCAGATCCCAGAGCTCTCCAGAGCATCCAGCTGCATCCCCAGGACCTGGAGGGATGGATTTGGGGAAAGGGAGCCACATATTCCCATGTCCCCCAGCTGATCCCATCCCATGGCTCAGCCAGATCCCACAGCTCTCCAGAGCATCCAGCTGCATCCCCAGGACCTGGAGGGATGGATTTGGGGAAAGGGAGCCACATATTGCCATGTCCCCCAGCTGATCCCATCCCATGGCTCAGCCAGATCCCACAGCTCTCCAGAGCACCTACACCCAGGAGCTGGGGGAGGCATTTCATGCCCTGCACCCAGCCCTGCTGCCTGGGGAAGCAGTGTGGATTGGCAAAGGGAGACAAGGTGGTGAGGGCAACCTATCCCCCAGGGATATGTGTGTGGATGTCCCCCAGCCACCCACCCACTGCCCCTGGGCTGCCCTTTGCTCTCCCTCCCTGTTCCCAGAGCTGGGCATTGCAGTTTGGGCAGTAAATCTGAACCATTCAATCCTGTTCAATTCTTTTCCAAATGACATGATTTCCCTGGTGCACATAAATGATCAATTTCATGTTTTATTCCTAGTGCTATTTTGGGTTTAAAAAAAATCTCATTAAACTGCCTTGATTAGAGCAAAGGGATTGTCAGAGGGCTGGACAAATGGGCTGAGGGCACTCAGCCCTTCCCCTGAACACACAGCCACCTGCAGCAAGGGCCTTCCAAAGCCCTGAAGGTGATTTGCCCATATTCCAAACGAGGTGAAGGTTAAAAAAGGTGATGAAAAGCATCTGGAAAGCCAAATGTGACAGAGGCTTGCAGTAACCTCCAAGCAGGTTGATTTATGACAGGCCAGTCCCACCCTTAACAAGATTATAGCTTCTCCCCATCAGCCATTGTGATAAATACCAATTACCTACTTGAGGATTGCCAGGCCAATTTGCCTAAGTAAGGAGCAGAATCATACATCTCTGTTGATTACATATCAATGATGCTGTGGAAGCCTTTGCAACTCTGAGATCTGCTTAAGATATGCTGCCCTGATTTAGACAGTGATTTGCATACAATTTACCCATAAAGCTTCACTTGCAAAAGTCTAATTACTTTTTTAATATTCTCCTTTCTGCTGTGAATGGTGGAGAGGCCATGGAAGGAATTAGTGCAGTAATGAAGACAAACATGCTCTGGGGGTGTACAATGGGAGCATTGGTAAATAAACTTCCTGCATGCAACACATTTGTTGTGGTTAATCTTTACATGGAGGTTCCCATTAATTCCTGCACTTTTCTTCCCCATAATTGTTGGCTGAGGGATGGAAATCCCTGGCAGGGCTGATCCAACGGTTCACACACAGCAGCAGGTGCTGCAGGGAGGTAGGAGAGCTCCAGTATGGTGGGGGCAGCCAGGCAGGGTCACAGAATCAGTTAGGTTGGAAGGGACCACAGTGGGTCACTGGTCCCACTTCCCTGCTCACACAGGGTCAGCCCAGAGCTGATGGCTCAGGATTGTGTCCAGGTGGGTCTGGGATATCTCCAGTGAGGACAACCCACAATCTCTCTGGGCAATCTGTTCAGTGCTTGGTCACTGCACAGGGAGGTTCTTCCTCGTGTTCAGGTGGAACTTCCTTGGCATCAGTTCCTGCTGTTACCTCTTGTTCTATTGGTCTACATCACTGAGCAGAGTCTGATCCATCCTCTTGGCACCTCCTTCATGTACTTGTATACATTCCTGATGTCCCTCTCATTGTCTCTTCTCAAGACTGAACAGCCTCTACTCTCTCAGCCTTTCCTCATCACTGAGGTGCTCCAGTCCCTTCAGTATCTTCCTTGCCCTCCCTTGTACCTGCTCCAGGAGCTCCATGTCCCTCTGGCACTGAGGAGCCAGAACTGGACACAGCACTCTGGACCTGCTCCAGGAGTTCCATGTCCCTCTGGCACTGATGAGCCAGAACAGGACACAACACTCCAGATGTGCCTCCCAGGGCCAAGCAGAGCGTCAGGATCACCTCTCTGACCTGCTGGCAATGCTCTTCCCAATGTATCCCAGGAATCCATTGGCCTCCTTAGCCACAAGGACTCACTGTTGACTCATGGACAGCTTGTTGTCCACCAGGACCCCCAGGACCTTCTCAGCAGAGTTACTCTCCATGCAGGGAGTCTGTGCACACCATAACCAGGTTCTAGTAGGTTCTGAGTGAAACAACTCCAGTGCCCTGCACAGGGTTCTGGCCAGGAGCAATCACTGCCCAGAGCCTGCCAGGCTTTCCCTGGGACACAGGGATGGCTTCCACCACCAGGAGTGGAGACAGCACATGTGGCACCTGCACAGGACCTTGGCATCAGCACAGCTCCACTGCCCTGTCCCATGTAATTCAGAGCATCAGATCCTTGGAGTTCATCCTCCTTTGCTTTTCTGCCTGTTCCCCCTTCCCTCTCATCTGAGGATCCTCCCCCAAAACCTCTATTCATATCCAGCATCCCCAGGAATTCAGATGGCTAAAACCCTCTGGGAAGGGCAAAAGCAGTCTTGGTAGGCAAAGTAGCCAAATTTGGGCAGAAGGTAAATCATATCTTTAGCTACATTAATTTCAGCCTGAACAACCGGGTGAGAGAAGTGATTCTGCCCCTCTGATCTGCTCTGGTGAGACTCACCTGCAGTGCTGCTCCAGCTCTGGCCTCCCAGCACAGGAAGGGCATGGAGCTGGGGGAGCAAGGAGACCATAGAGATGCTCCAAGGGCTGGAGCAGCTGTAACATGGAGTCAGGTTGGAAAAGCTGGGGGTGTCCAGCCTGGAGAAGAGAAGCTCTAGGGAGATCTTAGAGCCTCTTCCAGTGCCTCAAGGGGCT
>NW_008655344.1:10104-11844 GCF_000695815.1 Acanthisitta chloris | reverse complement strand
GTGGAAGGTGTCTCTGCCCATGGCAGGGGGGGGGACTGGATGAGCTTTAAGGTCCTTCCAACCCAAACCATTCTGGGATTCCATAGTTCTGTGAATTCCAAGCCTCAGCACATGCCAGAGACTTTTTAAGTTAGAAGTGGTGTTTCTGTGCTTCATAGAACCATCAAGATTGGAGGAGACCTCTAAGATCATCAAGTCCAACCCTTAACCTGTCACTGCTATAACCCCTAAACCCTAAACCAGATCCTCCAGTGCCTCCAGACACCTCTTAAACACCTCCAGGGCTGGTGACTCCACCACCTCCCTGGGCAATATCCCAGTGCCTGAACACCCTCACAGGGAAAATATTTCTCCTAACATCTCCTTGGACTCTGCCCTGTCTCAGCTCAAGGCCATTCCCTCTAGTCCTCTCCCTGCAGCCAGGGCAGGACACACATCCCTCACCTCTCTCCAACCCTGTCAGGGAGTTGGAGAGAGCCATGAGGTCACCCCTGAGCCTCTTCTCCAGGCTAACCAAGCCCAACTCCCTCAGCCCTTCCTCATATGACATTTTCTGGGCCATGTTTGCAGCCCCTGGACCTTCCCTGCTGCCAGGACTGGCCTCAGTCTACCCCTCAGCCCTCTGAGGTTCACTGCTTTGCACCTGAGGCTCTTCCAAGCTGTTGTGTTGGTTGTACCCAGCAAGGAAGTTCTCCAGCCCCATGTGACAGTCTCATCAGTCACCACTGTCAAGCTTTATGTCATGGACAAATTCCATGCAGAGAGGTTTAGGGCTGGCTGCCAACATATTGCCAGGCTGGTGAGCAGCATGTGGCCCCAGGCTGACAGCCTCTGGCACTCAGGAGCTGTGCCCAGCCTGGGATCCTGTCTCCCTTGCAGCCCCCTGATCTCCTCCATGCCCTTCAGCATGCCACGTAGCTCTGTGTCTGCAAAGCTATTGAAGCACATAAAGCTCCACGTCAGTGACAGTAAGTGCTAAACTTCTGATGCTCCTGCTTTCCTGGCATCATGTGTGTCCTGGGTGCTGCTCCAAGGTCCCCTGGGAGCACTGAGACCTCCACAGAAGCAGCTTAGGAAATGTCAGATCTCATTTTCCTTCTCCCAGCTGACACACAGACCTCTCCAAACACAGACTTCTGTCCCTCAGAGGAAGAAAGGGGATGGCTCCTGCCCGAGGGGAGCTGCCAGGAGCCCACAGTGTGCTGCCTGTGGGGACCAGCAGCAGCACCCAGCAGGGTGGAGAGATGCTGGGGGAAGTTGCCACTGTGTGAATACCAACAGTGACTCACAGCCAGCTCCACGCTGTGGGAGAGCATTCCCTGAGCCCAGTTTCCCTGAGAGATCACCTTTTCCCAGCCCATCTGAGCCTGTCCACCATGAGGTCTTTGTAAGAGCCTCTCAGAGGCAGCAGGAGGTTCTCTGAGGAGCTCCCTGCACACTGCAGAGACATCCTGATGGTCACCCTGGGCAGTACCTGCACTGTCACATGCTCCAGGATACTATTTTCTGCTTTGCTGAGACCCACCTGGAATACTGCACACAGTTCTCAGCATCAGAACGACATGTAACTGTTGGAGCAAGGCCAGAGAAGGCCACGAATCTGATCAGAGGATTGGAGCATCTTCCCTAAGAGGAAAGGCTGAGAGAGTTGGGGCTGTTCAGCCTGGAGAAGAGAAGGTTGTGTGGAGAGCTCAGAGCAACCTGCCAGGAGCTGAAGGGGCTCCAGGGAAGCTGCAGAGA
>NW_008655344.1:1157-9835 GCF_000695815.1 Acanthisitta chloris | reverse complement strand
TCTCTAAGCTCCATTCCAACCCCTAAAATTCTATGATTCTGTGATTTCCTCATCACTGGAGCTGTGCCAGGATCCCCACGGCAACTTCCAGTGCCCTGTGCTGTGCCCTGGGCAGGGGCCAGGCTGGGTGCTGGGGGGTCCCTGGCACGGCTGTGATTCCCTGCCCAGGCTGATTGATGTGGGATGTGGAAACACTGGCATTGCAGAGTCTTCCCAGCCCAGAGGAGGGGCAGTGGAGGAGCAGGTCAGATAACACCCTTGCCCAGCTTGTTAACCTCCAGCTCTCCCAGCCGCGCACTTGGCTGCTTGACTCTGCTGTAATTAACCCTCTGTGTTGTTAATAATTAGCAGGGCTGAAGGAAGTGCTGCCCAGCATGGACTTACAGGAGCTGCAGGGACTGGCCAAGGCTTGTTGAAGCAAGAGCTGCCCTTGAGAAGGAGAGCTAGGTCATGCCTGCACCTCCTCCAGCTCCTCCTGCATCCCCAGGGGCTGTGAGCACTGTGTTGGAGGGGTTGGAGCCTGGAGGGCACTGGGAAGCCCTTCAGCCTCCATGAAATGCTGCTCCTGCTCATACCTCTGCCAGAGCATTAGGGGCTGGTGTGAATTACAGAGCTCTGGACTGCCAGGGAGGCACACAGAGAGGTGGAGCTGGCTGAAGACTCTTCTGGAGAAAGCTTCAGCCACCAGAAGAACTCCTAGAATCATAGAATTTTAGGGGTTGGAATGGAGCTTAGAGACCATCCAGCACCAACCCCATGCTCTGGGTAGGGACACCTTCCACCAGAGCAGGCTGCTCAAGGCTTTAGCCAACTTGGCTTTGAACACTGCCAGGGTTGGGGCAACTCAACTTTCAGCTCTAACAGTTGAAAGGCCCAAATACTTCCCATCATGAGGAACAAGCAGTTGAGCACACAGCACTGCATTCCCCAGCCTCAGCAGGACCTCAGGGATGCCTGAGGAACAGGATGCCCATAAGGAGTGCCCTGACTCACATCTCATGGCTGTGGGGTAAGACCTGATGCTCCTGTGGTCGCTCCTGGCCCTGTATTTGGTGTCTTTGGAGCAGAGATCTCTGCACACCTGCAGCCCTGTGGCTGCCCCAGTTGCCTGGTGGAGATGTGACATCTCCAGCAGGTTGTGATGGACTATGTCACCCTTCAGAGCCACTCATGACAGCAAAGCCCTGGCCATGGGCTTTGTCTGGCCAAGCATAGGGAGTTTGAGTCACCCTGAGGTCTTGTACTGCACCCTCAGAGCCCATAACTCCTGAGCCTGCTGGCACCTGCCCTGGGGGGTGATGAGTCACAGGTGACATCTGCATCTCTGAGGGTGATGGACTCTGTTGGAGGGCACTGGGAGGCTGAAGGAGATGCCAGTGGGCAAATGGTCACCTTCAGCCAGGCTGATCCTTCCTGCAGACCCTGCTGGAGATGCTCATGGACAAATGGTCACCTTCAGCCAGGCTGATCCTTCCTGCAGACCCTGCTGGAGATGCTCATGGACAAATGGTCACCTTCAGCCAGGCTGATCCTTCCTGCAGACCCTGCTGGAGATGCTCATGGACAAATGGTCACCTTCAGCCAGGCTCATCCCTCCTGCAGACCTTGCAAACTGTTCCCAGTTGAGACCTCTTGAGTGGGGTGATATCCCAGTGCCCATCAGGAGCCAACCTTTGCTGGCACACCTGAAAAAGGAAAGCAGGGGAATCTGTCTCTCTGCTGAGAGGACCACTGGCTTCTGGAGGGCAGAGATGTGCAGGATGATGGCTCTACAGCCCTCCTGCTTCTCTGGCCAGCACCAGGCCTGGGATGCTCTGTGTGTGGTTTGAGCCAAGCACTGTGCACACTGATCCATGATGTGAGCCAGAGGGATAAGGCTCAGGGAGGGTTAACCTGGGAAGGAGCCAGGCAGCTGCCAAGGCACTATAGATTTTGGAGCAGTAACTCTTCAGCTGGAGAGTGAAAAGAGGACAGCTAATGAGGCTCAGGAGATCTGTTAATACTTAACCCAATGCAACACCTCCCAGTCCTGCCCATAAATCAGAGGCAAACACCAGCTCATGGCTCTGCTCTGCCAGCACAGCCCCAGCATCCATGGGGATCCCTCCCTCTCATCACCACAGGGCTGAACTTCCCTCTGCCAGGAGCCTGGTGAAAGTGGCATGTCCATCCCCTGTCACTGGGCCAAAATGCTTCAGAGACATCTGGAGCTTGCCCAGAGACTCCAACTCCAAGGGATCGTGGGCTCAGCCCTAGAGAGTTAATGAGCCTGTGGAGGTTCAGCTCCCTGGTGTGAGGGTGAGGGGCATGAGGGGCTGCAACTTGGCATTCAGGTTTGAAAAGCTCTCTAGAAAAATCCAACCCTGGTTTAATGAGCACTGATTAGCCCAGCAGGGAGAGGCTGCTGGCCACAGCCTGCACGTGCCTGGGGCTTCATTTCCAGCTCTGGCTCTGATCCTTGGACTGCTCAGACACATCCCTGAGCCCACACAGGGCCATGACTCCTTTCTCATACACATGTCATGGCCAGACAGCAGTGGCAGAGCCCTCTCAGTGGGCCCATGTTGCCAGAGGGTGGTTAAAGAGGTGTCCCATCCCATGAGAAATGTCAAGTGCTCCTCCCTGGGAGGTTTGAGATATTCCAGCAAAGTTATCCCTGTCCAAGCCTTTCTAATGTCCTCTGAGAGCAAAACTCAAACTGGGCTTGTTAAACCACCTTGGTGAACCTTCAGGGGTAAAGGGAAGGAGGACAATCATCTGCCATCTGTTGTGGGCTCATTTCTGGCCTCACAGGCTGAGGGTAGGGCAGGGTAGAGATCTGCCTCCATGTGATGGTGCTGTGCCCACAACAGACAGCACCAAAAACAGGTCCCAGGGAGTGCCAGAGCTTCAGACAGACCTGTGATGTGCTGGGTGTTTTGGGCTGAGTGATGATGGCACAGCTGCATTCCTGGGCAGATGTGGTACCTTGGCAGGATGCTGAAGGGTCCCTGTCTGTGCCCTGTCTGTGTGTCTTCACCTCTTCATGCTCTTGCCCATGATGCTCATGAGCTCCATCCCTGGAAGTTTTCCAGGCCAGGTTGGATGGGGCTTGAAGCAACCTGGGCCAGTGGCAGGGGGTGAGACTGGATGAACTTTAACCCTTCACACCCAAACCATTCCAGGATTCCATGTTCTAGTTTAGATTGGATATTAGGAAGAAATCCTTCCTTGTGAGGTGCTGAGACACTGGCACAGGTTGCCCAGAGAAGCTATGGCTGCTCCATCCCTGGGAGTGTTCCAGGCCAGGTTGGATGGGGCTTGGAGCAACCTGGGCTAGTGGAAGGGATCCCTGCCCATGGCAGGGGGTGACATTGGATGAGCTTTAAGGTCCTTCCAACCCCAACCATTCTGGAATTCTGTGATTTTATGGTCATCCCATTCCCAGTCTCCACCTGGAAGCTCACACCCTTGTGGGAGAGCCAAGCCTGCCTTGCTCACATAATGCTGGCCCAGAGGCTGTGTGAGTACAGCATCAGCCATCACGAGGTGTACACTGAGACCACGAGATCTGATCTCTCTGCAGACACTTAGGGCTTGTCTTTGTCCTCCCCAGGAGCCTCCCCAGGGCATGGGCTCTGCCTCCCACCAGCTCATTGCCCCAAGCTCCTGGGAGCAGCAGGCAGGAGGGGCTGTGGGCAGGACCCTGCTGCCTCTGAGCCTCCAGGGGTGGCTGAGCCTTTGCTAATCTGCCAGGGATAAGGTGACACGAGTTGCATTTCACACTTGTCAGGTGCTGACCCTCCTGCTGTGGCTGTGGTGGCCTCCTACCCTGGCAGAGAGCAGAGCTAACCATGCTTAGGGACCACAGGCTGCAGGAGCAAGGGACTGTGACCCAGGCCCTGCCAGGACATTTCCCTGGTGGTTTTCTCTCTGTGACAAGTTAGCAAACAAGATGAGAAGAAGGCAAGCACTCAGCCAACCCACTTAGCTGCAGTTTTCCTCCATCAGGGGCTATTTAGTTTGATTCAGGCTGACATCTCTCAGAGAGGAGAAGAAATTCTGGGAGCCTAAAGCCAGAGGGAGACCACACAGTGTGTGCTGGCTGTGCTGGGGGAGCTCATCTCCCTTATTGCATCTGACACCAGGCAAGGGGAGCCAGGCTCTGTGGCTGGGGGTGTGAGGAGGCTTTCCAGGGACAGAGGAGCCTCCTCCCACACACACAGCAAGATTCTGATCTCACTGGCCTGCAGGAGCAGCTCCCTGGAGCCTGCTACACTCTGTGCTGCCCTGGACACCATCCCTTGGGTCTACAGCAACAACAGCAAGTGACTTTGGGCAAACCCCTGCTCCAAGCTGCTCCAGCTGGGAGCTGGTGAGGATGAGGTTAAGCTGATGCACTGGAAGCCACAGCTGGATGTTGTGAGCAGAAGCACATCTGTATCACTGCTTTCCAGGAAAAGCCCTTTGCAGCCCAGATGGAGAGGACTGAGCAGCCTGCAGTACAGGGAAGGGGAAGGAGCAGAAGTACCAGGACACACCATGCCCTGGAGCACAGCCCTGGGCTGGGGGAATTTGGCACACAGCAGGGCCTGGGGCTGGATAAGCTGCAGGGCAGAGGGAGCACTGCACCCTGCCAGGCCCTGGGGGAAGGCCCTGCACAGGCTGCAATATTCACAGCACATCACTTGGGTACAGCTCCTGTCAGGGCTGACAGCAAGTCAGCCCAAGGGCAGGGCATGGACATCCCAAAGACCTTCAGCATCTCCAGCTGGGAGTCCCAGAGGCCCCCCAAATCCAGGGGTCATCCCCAGATCTTGGGGAGACCTCCCCCAGGGAGCCCCTAATCTGCCTCAAGATACCCAAATCTAACCCAGAGCCACTCAGGGACCCCCAAAACCCACCAGGGACCCCCAAATCTTCCCCAGGCCCCCAAATCCATCCTTGCTACTTTCAGCATCTCCAACTGGAGGATGGCAGGAGCCCTTCCAAATCCAGGGGTCACCCCCAGATCTTGGGGAGACCCCCAGGGACCCCTAAAACCCACCAGGGACCCCCAAATCCTCCCCAGGCCCCCATAATCCATCCCAAACCCATCCCTTCTGCCTTCAGCATCTCCAACCTGGGGGGCACGTCACAGGTGCTCCCTCAAATCCAGAAATCACTCCCAGATCTTGGGGACACCCCCAGAGACCCCTAAATCCCCCCCAAGACCCCCAAATCCAACCCAGAGATACTCAGAGACCCCCCAAAAACCCATCAAGGACTCCCAAATCCTCCCCAGGGAGCCCCAAGTCATCCCCAAGAGCCCCAAATCCAAGCCAGAGTCACTCAGGGGGCCCCAGAACCCACCAGGGACCCCCAAATCCATCCCTGCTACCTTCAGCATCTCCAACTGGGGGATCACAGGAGTCCCCCCAAATCCAGAGGTCACCTCAGTGTCCCCAAAGCCCCCAGAGCTGATCCAGGAGCAGGTGCCTGGCAGGGTGGGAGAAGTGATGGCACAGTGACAGTGATGTTGGTGAGGACACACATCCTTGTTGAGCTCCATAATACTGGTGCTGGAAGCATCAGCCCATTCCTGCCTCAATTCCAGGCAATCCTGGCCATACTCCAGGTCTGAGACACCCTGGGAATGACACACATTGCATCACCCAAGGAGCTCTCTCTCTCTTTGCCTTGATCTGGAGCAAGAAGCAGCAGGAACTCAGGCTCTGCTTGTCAGTACAAGTGCAGGAGCTGAGCTGGCTCAGGGCATATGTCAAATTAGCTCAGACAGGGCAGTCCTGGGGGAGCTCATCACACCTCTGGCAGCAGCACAGACTGAAGGGGCTCCAGGGAAGCTGCAGAGGGACTCCTGGTTAGGAACTGCAGAGACAGGACAAGGAGCAATGGGGAGAAATTGCAAGAGGGAAACTGAGATTAGATCTTAGGCAGTTTTTGCTGTGAGGGTGGTGAGACACTGTCCCAGGTTACCCAGGGAGGCTGTGGCTGCCCCAACCCTGGCAGTGTTCACAGCCAGGTTGGCTAAAGCCTTGAGCAACCTGCTCTGGTGGGAGGTGTCCCTGCCCAGGGCAGGGGGTTGGGGCTGGATGATCTCTAAGCTCCATTCCAACTCCTTAGCATACTATGAAACCATGAAAGGCTGGGAGTGTTCACCTGGAGAAGAGATGACTCCAGGGATATATTAGAGCCCCTTCCAGTGCCTCAAGGGGCTCCAAGAGAGCTGCAGAGGCACTTTGGACAAGGGCCTGAAGGGACAGGACACAGGGAATGGCTTCCCACTGCCAGAGGGCAGGGTCAGATGGGATATTGGGAAGGAATTGTTCCCTGGGAGGTGCTGAGACACTGACACAGGTTGCACAGAGAATCTGTAGCTGCTCCATCCCTGAGAGTGTTCCAGGCCAGGTCGGATGGGGCTTGGAGCAACCTGGGCTAGTGCAAGGTGTCCCTGCCCATGGCAAGGGGCTTGGGACTAGATGATCTCTAAACTCCATTCCAACCCCCTAACATACTATGAAACTATAACATGAGTGACTTTCCCAGCTCAGCTTCTCCAGGTATTCCCAACCTCAGTCAGGTGAAGTTTGCACCTTTTCCCAGGCTGTACCTTCAGAGGGGGGCAGAGACAGCCCTGACTTGGCCATCACCAAGAGCTGGCAGAGCCCCTGGACCTGTCCATGTGGGACATTCTGAGCTCCTTCCCTGCTGCCTGCACAGAGACACTTGTCCAACTCTCCTTGCTGAGTGGTTTTGGTGCAGCAGCATCACCCACAGCTGAGTCTTTTTTTTTTGCCCCAAATGCTGCTGCAGCCATGCCCAGGTGATGCTCTCCCTGCATCATGCCTCTCTTCTCCTGCTTTTCCTCTTACTAGCACATCAGTCCTTGAGTACTGGGGGCAGTTTCATGCCCCTCATGACAACAAAGACAGTGAGGGACTGGAGAGTGTCCAGAGAAGGGAATGGAACTGGGGAAGGGGCTTGAGCACAAGGAGAGGCTGAGGGTGTTGTGGGAGCTCAGCCTGGAAAAAAGGAGGTTCAGAGAAACCTTCTCACTCTCTCCAATTCCTGCCAGGAGGTGCAGCCAGGTGGGGTCAGGATCTGCTCCCAGGGAACAACAGGACAGGAGGAAACAGCCTCAAGTTGTGCCAGAGGAGGTTCAGATTGGATACAAGAAGGAATTTCTCCATGGAAAGGGCTGTCAGGCATTGGAATGTGGAGTCACCAGCCCTGGAGGTGTTCAGATATCAAAAGGACATGGCACTTCACTCTATGGTTCAGTGACCATGGGAGTGTTCAGCCACAGGTTGGACCTGATGATCTTGGAGGTCTCTTCCAACCCTAATGATTTCATAATTCCTAAGTACTTCTCTCCATTCCCAGAGTCATCCCACCCTTTCCCTCTCTCTGCATTCAACTATCTCCTCTGTGCTGGTACCACCCCAAGCACAGAGCACATCTTACCCACACCAAGACCTCTTGCAGCAGCACATGGCACAACCAGCCCCACCTGCACATGGCAACACCCAGGACAACACCTCCTCACTGTCCTCATCCAGGGGCTTGCTCCAGGATGGGGCAGGGACAGGGAAAACAGAGAGGAGCAATGGGTGGAGGTGTGCAAGGCCTGACTGAGTGGGAGACATGAAGTGGCTCAGCCTATTTACTTTATCAAGAGAAGGTTAAGAGGCAACTTGATCATAGTCTATAAATACTTATGGAGGGAGGAGATCTCTGATAATGGAGGGTTTTAATCTAGCAGATAAAAAATGTAATGAGATTCATTGGTTGGAAGCTGAAGCTAGACAAACCTAAATTGGAAATAAGATGCATCTTTTAAACTGGGAGTGTAATTAAGCATTGGAGCAATTTGCTAAGAGATGTGGCAGATTCTCCATCACTTGTGGTCTTTAAATCAAGACTTTCTAAAAGAGATGTTCTTCCCCAGGCAGGAGGCACTGGGTTCAGCTGTGCCATTACAGGGGGACAGCAGTGGTGGAGGGGTCACAGGGGATGACCTCAGTGTCCTGTGCTGGCCCCAAAATCCCTGCTGCCCTCTCAGGAGAGATTCTCCATCACCTCACAAGTGCAGCAAATCCCTGGGTGAGAATGAGAGTGTGTGTCCCCTCTGGGGGACACACATCAAGGAGCAGGATCCTGTGCAGCCACTACACATCTGTTTGCTCAGATCATGGATATGTGTGGGATGCTGTGGGTGAGACTGGGACAACTCAAGGCACACATGGAGAGGAGATCTAGAGCCAAGTGGCTCTCCCAGCTCACCTCATCCACCCTCTCAAAGGTCAAAGGAGGTGATTCTCCCCCTCTACTCCACCCAGGTTGAAGGAGGTGTTTCTCCCTCTCTATTCTGCTCTGATGAGGCCCCACCTGGACACAGTTCTGGCATCAACAACATCAGAAGGACATGGAACTGTTGGAGCAAGGCCAGAAGAGGCCAAGAAGCTGATCAGAGGATTGGAGCACCTTCCCTACATGGACAGGATGAGAGAGTTGGGGCTGTTCAGCCTGGAGAAGAGAAGGTTGTGTGGAGAGCTCAGAGCAACCTGCCAGGAGCTGAAGGGGCTCCAGGGAAGCTGCAGAGACTCTTGGTTAGGAACTGCAGGGACAGGACAAGGAGGAATGGGGAGAAATTGAAAGGGGAAATTGAGATCAGATCTTAGGAAGAAGTTTTCCCTGTG
>NW_008655344.1:0-1104 GCF_000695815.1 Acanthisitta chloris | reverse complement strand
GCAGTGTTCACAGCCAGGTTGGCTAAAGCCTTGAGCAACCTGCTCTGGTGGGAGGTGTCCCTGCCCAGGGCAGGGGGTTGAGGCTGGATGATATCTAAGCTCCATTTCAAACCTTAACACTCTCTGATTCTCTGCAGAGGACATCCCAGGGAGGACAGCAGGAAAGCAGGATCCCTGTCCAGCCTTGACTCCTGTGTGCATCCTCCCTCCTTGTCACCTTCGTGACCCATGGGCTGCAGCACCACCAGTCCTGCTCTCACTCCTGGTGTCTGCTCCCAGGATCCTGTCAGTCTCCCACACTCCCTCATTGTTGCTGTTCCTTCCCTGCTTCTTTTTCCCCCCTTTGATTTCTTTCTTGCACTTTTTTTCCTTGCTGCCCTAATTTTTTCCCCCCTATAATTTTCTCCATTGACTTTAATTAAGCTCTCCCCAGGCTGGCTCTGGAGGCAGGCTTCCCTGCCTCTAATTAGACTCTCATCATAAGTAATCTACATGGAAAGCAAACATGTGTGTGTGTGAGAGAGCCAGGGAGATTTATGGAGAGCATGCAGGGAGCAGATGGGTGCATAAAACACTACAAATAATCCTGGGCCAGATGCAGAAAAGGCAGGAGCTGTGGTGGGGAGACTGGAGCCTTCCCCACATGCTCACATAAGTCAAATCTCTGTCTCTCTCTCTCTCTAGGTACCACCACATTTCCCACAATAAAATCAATAGTGCAGATCAGAGTAAATCATCTCGGGCTGGGGGAAGCAGAGCTCAGTGCTGGCAGCGATTCCCAGCTGAGACTTAAGGAGATGTCTCACACTGATCTGTTTCTAACCATGTACTTAAGACCCAAGGTGTGTGCTGAGGTAATTAGCAGGGGGAGGCTGCTGGGAGCTCTGTGCTGGTTGCTCCTGGATGGAGAATGGCTTAGGGGATGATTTACAGTGGGAGGACTCAGCAAAGGCAGATCCTGGGAGGTGCTGCCCTCACACCTCCCCACACAGCACTGCCAGGGGGGAATTGGAACCATAGAGTCATAGGATCATCAGGTTTGGAAGAGACCTCTAAGATCATCAATCAAGTCCCATTACTGACCTGTCACTGCTGTAACCCCTA